>NW_028301713.1:53896287-54199318 GCF_037042655.1 Diuraphis noxia
TATTCATTAATAGATAATATAATATAAACATTATAAACTATAAAGTTATATTTCAAAGGATTTGAATTTTTGAACTAATAATTTTATTTTAAGTTATTAATTATAACTATTAACTAATATTTATGTGGTAGTTGGTAGGTTTGTGGTTTTTATCGATTGTAAAAAAGTGACTTACATTTAAAGTATAAATAAAATTGACTATTAAAATTGAGTTTCGAATTAACTCAAACTTGTATTATTAATGTTAACAAATTCTTAAGGTATGTTTATTACTCTTATATTATGTTATACTTTTAACTTGTAAATACCATCAGCAACCATAAAATAGATTTATCATTGAACTACCTAACACCATTTTAGTAGAAAGAATTTAAAAATTAATAAATTCACTTCCAACTGTTTAGATTAATTTGACATGGAACATAGATTTTCGACTTATGAAACTGTTAGTGCAAAAGCTTGCCCTATTTACATTAAATTGAAGTTTCAACAAGTTAAGCGAAGACAAGAAACTTTAGAAGTACAAAAACAGTAAGTTCAAAAGTTAATTTTACTAGCACATAATATTATAATTAGATTGTAACTATAGGTCCATAGCTAATAAGTACTAAATTAGGATACAGTAATCGAATGTGAGAATGCACTAACATTTATCTCAAATGTAGCATACTGCTCACTTACAAATTCTATAATATGGATACAAATCATTTTGCACTTCTCCATCAATAACCAACCGTTAATTCTATCCCAGCTTAATCAGCTGATAACAGATATTTAACCGTGCAAATTCGGTCAATTAAACTCCGGTTAACTTTAATCAGAGACTGTACAACTGGCCCTTAAAGTTGTTGATGTTAAGCCTAATTTTTTCTCAACTTCGTCGGGTGTCCCTCAAAGGAGTCATCTGTCGCCAATATTGTTTTTGTTATTTATAAACAACAACCTCCATTGTATGCTACATCACTGTCAATTTCTGTGTTTTGCTGTTGACATCAAGTTATATCTGCACACAACTACGCCAAGTGATTGCACAAAACTTTAATCCGACCTAAATCGGTTCTCAAATTAGTTCAACACTTCAGGTTTATCACTTAATTTTGATAAATGCAAAATTATGACCTTCACTAGATCCCGTTCTCCTATAATGTCCCCATACTTCATCAATAATGCAACTGTTATTTGTACTATGGACTATGTCATGGATCTTGGATTCAAGCTAAGCTGCAGTCTTGACCCAACTGCTCACATCAAGTACGTGTGTTGTAAAGCTTTGAAAACTCTTAGTATTGTCATCTGGTTAATAAAGAACTTTCGGCTTGAATCGTCATTAAAAACACTTTTCTGTGCGTTTGTGCGGCCCATTTTAGAATATGGAGCTGTATTATGGGACCCTCATACTGCAGATGATGCAAGGCAAATTGAGCGTGTTCAGCACCGATTCCTATGCTATGCGGCTAGGCATGTACTTAAGATACCTTGTGCACCTCATAATTATACACCGATTGCTACTCATCTAGGTATGGCCTCCTTGACCGAATCGCTGGTATTAAATTCCTTGCGGGTCTCTTAAAGAATAATATAGATTCTCCAGTCCTTCTCTCTCAAATCTCCATTAAAGTTCCATCCTGTTTCATCCCGCTCTAAGACCCTCTTCTATGTCTCGCATGCTACCACCAACTATATGGCTAATGAGCCTTTAAGACCCCTAATGTCGTTTGCTAATGCTGAGCCTTCCTTCAACGATTAACCAAATTTTTAATGTATATATTCAGCATAAGTTATTATTGTCATCTGATAAATGTATTTTATATTAATTTAAGCTGTATAAATTTAATTTACTTTTTTCTTATTGTAAAATTTCTGATATAAAAATATATATTGTAATATCAAAAGGGCTAAGCTTGTATAACTAATAAATTAATAAATAAATACACCCTATATTCCTATGTTTATTGATAAAATATAAAATATACATAGTATGTTATTAATTTAAATAATTTTTGAAGAGAATATCTTTTGAGCACTTCTTGAGCTAAAAATACCATACCCTAAGTTTATATAAATCTTATCATATTATTACATGACAAGAGTTAGAATTAAAATTTTTATTGGTGCAAAATGTTTGCAATTTTATTTTGTTAGTATGCAAGTTTATGAATTGTATATATTTAATATTTATTATAATTAAACTTTCCAAGTATGAATGGGTGCACAGATGTTAAAGATCAATACATATTCATGAAAAAAAAAAAAAAAAAACAAATAAGTAATAGTGTTAGGTTAAAATAGTAATACTAATACCATGATAAATAAATTATACTTATTATTAGGACTTGATATCAATGCTTTCGCATCTTTACTTTTGAAATGTCTTACATGATGCTTTCCTAGCTACAAATGTATTTTAAGACTTCAAGTGCTCCTGTCGTAACTACAAAACTTTTTTGAGGCATTTTTACATATTTCATTTGTTATGACTAAAATAATTGACTTCATACAAATATAAACATTGTATCACATATTATAAATTATTTTAATTTTGAACAAAGTAACATCAGATAATCTGGTTATCTCCTATCATCTCAGTTTATGTCAGTTTATACCTAATAATAATAATAATAAGCTTATTGGTAAATAATCATTGTAATTTCAAAATATTAAAGAAGCTCTTATTGTACAGTGTTCTACAAATGTTATTTGACTAATTTAATTTTTACCCATTTTTTTTTTAACGCAATTCTCAGGGATTTTAAATTGTATGCATTTTTTGAAAGGCTGTGTTTTAGATATTCTTAAGGCTTTTAAATCTGAGTCCTACTTTTATACTGACATGGCTAATGAAAATATTGTAGTTAATATATAGTTAATTTTATTTATATTATACTGTACTTATTCACTAAGCTTTAATAATTTAATAATTAATATTATGTGTAATATTTGGATAATTTAAAATACATTTACTATTTTAAACTTACTTTGAGTTCCAATGTTTAAATATTAAGCTCTCTTTAAATTTTCTGTCATTTGAATCATTTATAGGTCATTTATATCATTTGTTTACCCACTGTGACAATATAATTCATTTTATTGTTGACATTTAATATCCAAATTTAAACAATATTATCTCAGCATTGACTTCCGTGTTTTGTGGGATTTTTGTCTTGATAAAAACTTAAAAGATGAAAAATTTGCTATATTATTATTCTTTACCTGTTGCAATGAAGATTTTGTTATCTTAGACTTTAGTAGATATTATATTTCCAGTATTTCCACTCTTCCAGTCATGTTGGCTCAATGTTTGATACTAGTATATATATAGATTTGATAATTGGGAATTTTCCAATTCATCAGATAATACAATTTTCGTACAATAATATTATGTCAACATTGCGATTTGCTTTTTAATTTTTATTAGCTAACTGGTTATAGTGTATAATGACTACAGTGACTTTAACTTAATAATATTATAGTATGGTATACATTGTGAATTTTGATTCCCTACAGTGATAATAATTTATATTTTATGGTAGTTAGTACTTTAGTTTTAGTATAGTTAGTATCATAGTTGTTACTAATTTAATAGTATATGGCGTCTTTAGTTCTGTACTCTGTTTCTGTGTACTTATATAGTAGTTTAGTTCCAGTTATACTTACCTACTACATAGTCCCTGTTTTGTGATTACTAACTAACCACTTTTAGTAAATAAGTTATATTAATTTTAAATCTTCAAGAGTCTTCTATCGTAATATACTATATTCTATATCTATTTTTTCTACAACTGAATGTTTGAAAATCAATTAAAATGGGAACATCAATGTTGAAAAGTTTTATTGAAATCATTAATAAACTTGACTCAATTGTACTCATGTAAGTTTGTTACCTATTAATTAGTATTTAGAATGTACACAAATCGCATTTTGAATTTAGTTTGAACATCAAATTAGTTAATGGCGTTAATGCTAGTATAACGCCTGACTAAATTATGCACCTTTATAAAATGTAATATTTTATTTTAAAGGTTTATATAAATCAGTTCATTTCATTTCTTATCAAACTAAAATATTGTTTCACTAATTAATTGCTTACAAATGGTTTAAAATAAAAAAAAATAACTTATTTAACCAAAATAGACAATTTAAATTAAAAATTAAGGAAGTCTCTACTTTATAGTTTTTAGTTGTACCTTGTTATTGAACACCCTAGGTCTCTATAAAGTTTAAATGTTTAAAAATGACAAGCGTATTACCTATATTATTATATAGGTAATGTGACAAGTTTTAAGTCTCTTTAATAATTTACATTGTTTGAATTAAATAAAGTGACTTATATTGTATCATATTCCTTAACTTTTTATTTAATTTAAATATTCAATTTCGTAAAAATTCCGAGTGCAACAAACACATACTAAAAAACGTTGTGATGTTATCTATTATGGAATTTTTACAATGTAATTTTTGAATGAGGTGAGGTAATATTATCTATACATATTTTATTTAAGTATTTAAAGTAGGGGCGTCATTTGGGAGGTGGCAGGGTGTGCAGTTGCACCCCTTACTTTTAGAATGTTACAATTGGCATGCGCCTTGCTGAAGCCTAAAATAAAGCACGAGCCACGAATGCACAATTATTTATATGATTAAAATCAAATTGTAATAACTGGTCTATAATGTATAGAAATAATTGAAATCAGGATAATCCGATAATATACATATACGTATGTATATCTAATCTATTTTTATATGGCCTGGTGAAATTTCAAAATGGCCTGCTTGAAACATTGCACACCCGAAAAAAAAACCTGAAATGACGCCCCTGATTTAAAATATTATCTCTGGTTATCTCCATCTTAAATAGCTGTACCTTATTCTTGTCAATATGATACTATAGTTACTATGCTTAATATTATAATATAAAATACTAATTTAAGTTCTTAATAATAGCTAAAATTGTATTTAATTTAATAATTTTTAATATTATATTTTTTATTTATTTTAGAAAACGAGATCAACAAATTAATGAAAGAAGAAATATTAAAAATGATGCCGATAATACTTTTATGGTATGTTGTTTCATTCAAAATAAGTAGTACCTAACAAATTTATAATATTACCAACAGATAAAATGTCATATAAGACTAAAAGTATATTTATAGAATGTATAACTTTAAATTAAATTATAATATTATTGGTCTTACAACTAGACAAGATACAGTTTACAAAAATTCAAATTTATTTTTTAAGCACATGCCTAATTAAATTCTTATGAAATAGCCTTTCTAGTTCTCCTAGTATTAACATTTATAATTACAACACTAATTAAGTAAGTTAGATATAAACACTATAATTACAAAATACCTATTAAAGTCTTTTTCATTAATTATTATTATATATACTTGCTATAAAGAACTGTGTTAAATTATCATTTTAATTTTTGATATTTCACATACCATATTTTTCTTGAAAATTAAAATATTGAGAAAAAATGGTCGACATTTAATTACATATAACATTCTTTTCTAAACATTTGATGAAAGGTTAGATGGTAATACTAAAACTAACAGCATACAATTGAACAAACATTTGCTATATCGTATATTTGTAAGACAGGCACAATAAACGCATGTGTGATGTTCTCTTAAATCAATAACTGTAAAGTGTGTTATATTATTTTTTTTCTATATACCTAGTTAATATTCATTATTATACTTTTAAAGTATAACCTTATGATTACTGGTATTGTAACAAAATTATAAATATTATGGGACTATTTAATTTAGTTCATGTATAATATATCAAGTTATATATTTAATTATATCGATGGTTGCACAACAAATATTACAAAGAACATTAGAGTCTAAGCGACATTTTTGTTATTATTGGTTAGTGGAGATTTAAATGTACCATAATGTATCATTGGTACATCAGTGAAACCATTTCATGAGTTATCAAATTTTTAAATTTAGAAAACAAGTGACTGTTATAATATATTAAGTCTAAAAAACAGATTAAAGCGATATTTCTGGGGTCCAAACACAAATAGCATAAATTATTAAATTATATAAAAATAGTTTTTTCGCCTTCCTGAAAACCTTTATATATGTCTCTTATCCCCTTTTATCATGCAACTATCAATATGTTGGTGTTTAATTGAAAACATAATATAAAATTAATCATCACAGGAAATTGATGAAAGAAGAAATGAAACTGTGGTACCAATTAATGAAGCATATGAACTTGCAACATCTATGATGTATTCAGAATGGATGCTTGAAGTACCTGAAGACATTGATAGTTGGATTGCAGTGTTATGTCCAGAAGGAAAACGATGTTGTGTTATTGCTCAAGATGTGAGATTTACTTAACACATTTACCAAACATATAGTTACGAAAAAAATATGTAATTATTGTTTATTTTAATTTCAGAACAAAACAAAGACGGTTAACAAATTTGGAACTACTCTCAATTATTATTCATCATTGTTTCCTTATGGATGCCGTGCATCAAATAATTGTCCATCTCATCGTAAACGTACTGTTTTAGATTGTGTATATAGTTTCAAGTTAAAAAAATATTACATTTTGGACATTATTGAGTGGATGGGTGTACCTTATACAGATTTTGATGTATGTTAAAGTTTTTGGTAGTATTTATACCAAATAACAATGTTAAATACTTTTATTTTTATTTAGGCTGAATTCAGATTTTATTTTATACAAAGTAAACTTAGTGAAATACCAGGTATCAACGAAAAATCAACAACAAATTTTTACCCTTTTGAAGTAAAAATACTTAATATTTAAATATAATAAAATATAGTCTCAATAATTACAAGATTTTAAAATGTTTGTTTTAGCTGGCTCCGCGAATGGTTACTAGAGATCTATATCATCATATTTTGGAAAAAGGTCAATTTTTTCCAGATAATATTGAATTAGATGGTATTAACTTTTACTATCCAGAAAGTTTGTACACGCCAGGTGAAACCCCATTAATGCTTTGGTTGAAACCGTTCATGATACCTGATGTCTTACAAAAGCCTGTCAATGATCATTTATTACAATTACATAGACCACCCAATTATGTTGACATATTTAAGTACAGTCAAAGTTTGAAAAAGAAAAATAGAAAATTTAAGAAGAAGAAAAATGGTACTCCTAATTGTGATAAAATGGAAGTAGAAAATTTGGTTGAGGTTAGTTGTATATATTTATATTTTTTTAGTATTAAGAATGATTTTTATTGGTTAGAAAATAAAGTCTAATAAAATATCTTGATTAATACATCATTTAAAAAGTCCATAAATTGTTTGTTAAGAGGACGCCACACCTACATGTGTTGTCTCCGTCTTACAAATGCGTAACATAGCAAATTTACGCTTAGCCGTTTACATTTTATTCCATTAGCTTAAAAATTGGAGTGAATAGACTTATTATGAAACTTGATGGTAACAGGTAAGAACATTATCTGTGTTTTGTTGGAAATATTTTTATGTTATTTCAGTTTGAAGTTAGTTTTTTTGATGAGCATTTTTATTTTGCAATTTATGATATGCACATAACTCACTTATAAACTGAATAATCGTAGAAATACTTCCAAAAAAACACATAATTTTCTTACCAACAATGTAAACCTACCGCAGGCTAAGGACCTTATTTTTGAAGCCTTATTATCAATAAGAAAAAAAAATATATTCTTACCATCAAGTTTCATAATATGTCTATTAATTCAAATTTTTAAGCTAACAGAGTAAAACGTGAACTACTGAACGTAAATTTGCTATGCTACGCTTTTGTAAGACTGAGACATAAAATACGAGTGTGACATCCTCTTAAGAGGACGTCTCACCCGCATGTGTTGTCTCTGTCTTACAAGTACGTAACATTGCAAAAACTGTTTCGCACGAGAAAGAACCGAGAAAGCTACAGTTATAACTAAGAAACGAAATGTTTACCACATAAAAAAGAGAATTTTGTCTGTGCAATATTGTTTTTATTTTTTCGATATCAGAACTACAAAAAAAGTTATTCATGCTTAAAAAACACAAAATTAATATATTATAAAACAATAAGAATTTTTTTTGTATAAGTGATATCGAAAAAATAAAAACAATATTGCACAGACAAAATTCTCCTTTTTATGTAGTGAAAATTTTGTTTCTTAGTTATAACTGTATCTTTTTCGGTTGTTTCCCGCGCAAAACAGTTTTTGTAATGTTACGCACTTGTAAGACGGAGACAACACATACGGGTGTAACTTCCTCTTGTACATACATGTGTCATCTCTTTTTTACACATGTGTAATTTGGCATATACACCTATCAAATTTTTACTTAAGTTAATATAATTTATTATCTATAGTTATTATTGAAAAGAATATACTTATTATTGAATTTATAGTGAATAATATAAAACTTCTTAAGCAAAAAGTTTCATTTTGTATTTTAATTTTAAAACAAGATTTTAAGAATTTAAATCAATTAAATTTTTTCAAATTCATGTAACTTGTTTTAAAATTAAAATTTGAAAAAAACTGCTCTCTGCTTAAGCATAGCCTACATTATCAAAAAAATTGTTTAATAATAACATAATAAACTGTAGTAAGGATCTAGTATATTGCCATATATTAGGAAACACATTTGTTTGCAACATTTTCTTAAAAACTGATCATAGTCCTAGTTGTTATAAACTATATTTTTTGATCTAGAGAAAAAGTTTTTTTCAATATCACCATTACACACAATTACTGTTGTAAAATCCATTGTTTTTGTAGCGGGGTCTGTTTTTTTGAAAATCATGTATCTTTTTGTTACTGTAGTCTTCTTGGTTCTTTCATATTCCAAAACAGTTTTTCCATATAATTTCTCAATCTTACAACAACTCAATGGTACTGTTTTAATGACATACAACAAGTTACTTTTAATCAGTATTTATAATGTTTTAAAACACAAATTTGGGAATACTAAATACTAATTAAATGATGTTACTATTATTATTTTTTAAACAGGTAGAAATGGACAAAGATCCGGTTATTGATAATGAAATTTGTATGGAAAATTAACATTGATTTTGCTACAAATCATAGCCAAAGTAATGTGATATTATGCATGTTTAAAAATTGTTATTAAGTTATAATATAAAATAATAATACAGAAACCTATTTAATGATTAAAAATAATTGTTTACATTATTTTATTTACAAACCAAAATAAATGTATAAAATATATTCAGTTATTGATAATGAAATTTGTATGAAAAATTCACATTGATTTTGTTACAAATTCCAGCCAATATAATGTGGTCTTATGCATGTTTAAGAACTGTTATTAATTTCTAATGTAAAATAAATATAATAAAGGAAACTAATTAATGATTAAAAATTGTTTACATCATTTAATCTTGAAACCATTATAAATATATAAAATTATTATATTATGAAAAATACAACTATTTAGTACAGTGTTTCCTAATCAGTATCCCACGGCATATTGCTGTGCTGTGAAACCTCAATAGTTGTGCCTCAAAATATCATGATTAATAATAGGCTTACTTACAATTTCAATAATAAGTTAAAATATTTTAACAATTATCTTACTCTGATAATAAGGGTGTGCTTGTAAACTATTCAACTATATCACTTTAAGGAGAAACTTATAATGAAGACAAACCAGTCCCAAATTTCTTACTTGAACTAAATTTTATTAGCTAAAATAATCGTAATGTAATGTCTGTTTTTCCATATCAATAAATTTTATATTTTTAGTTAATTAAAATATTATTCTACAAGAGTTTTCTTTACCTAAATAAACACACCATTTTGAATTATTTGTTAGTAATTTACTGAAATGCAACTTTTTTAATTAATATGATGAAAACCTAATTCTAATATTAAAAAAAAAAAATTTCTCTGACATTTTATAAAAGTCAGTGTCAAGTATGCTACTGCTAAATATGGTTTAGGGCTAGTGTACCGTGAGAGAAAATGGTAGGGAAACGCTGATTTAGTACATATACTGACATAAAAAATAATATGGATGGTACTGCTCTGCTATAAAGTAGGTGTCAATTATCACTTGATAATGAGTAAGTCCTATAATGTATGTGAAAACATTTTGAATATCTATAAATAACTCAAAAATAGAAAATATATTGAAAATTATGCAATGTATAGAAAAATCTAGTTTAGACATTTTGCGAAAATTTCAAGTTATTCATTTTGTTTCATACGGTTACTAAATTTTCTGATTGTTTAGTTAAATCACCCTTATTTTTAATTCACATTAGTGACTCAAAGAAATCATGAATCAATCAACAATTATCTTTGAAACAATCATAGTTATCACATTTCTAATACAGTACTAACATAGATTAAGTATGAATAATGCATATTTGCATATTTGATGATTTTATAGTGCATCAGTCCTTGCTCAAGTAAGAATGAACCATATAAATCAATATTTTGATCTCATCACTAAATAACTTAAATTTTGTTAGTATTAAGTTGCAAGGATTACCTATTCCAAATAGTCCTGTCCATCATTTCAGGTGAAAATTATGGTATGACTATTTTTGCTCATACCTCAGGCAACTTAGAATTTGGCACTAGCTATATTGTCTTGCCAATTGTATAGTAGTCACTGGTCACAGATTAAAACATTAAATTACATGTAGCTATTGAGCTTACATTAAAAATTGAAGCATTTATGTAAGTTGTAAAAATATTTGAAATTTAAATCAATATTTTAAATATTATTTATTTTTACCCATTTGATGTGGGCATTTTTAGTATTATAATAATATGATGTTTTCTTGTTACCTAAATTCTAAGGTGTTGCTCATTTGTTTTTGTCTATTTCAATAACAGACAACAGTGGAATCATATTATATAGGTGCATTAGAGTAGATACCTAGTAGCAAGGATATAATTCATAAGTTAAACAGGTCATGTACTGGCATTTTAAAACACATAAGCTAGCTTCAAGATGTCCACTTCAAGATAACAGTCATTATATCAAGTTTTTAAATTGAATCCATTAATTCAATCAGAAAGAATCCTAAAAATAATAATTTTCTATCAAAAAATAAAGTTCATTTTCAGGATTAGATTTAGAAAAAATATAAATTTATATAAAATAATTTTTGCTCCTTGCAACATCACAGATTGAAAAATAAAAGTGTATAATCTGTTTCAATTAAAACTTATTTTATAATAATAAAATATAATTAAACAATAAATATATAGATGCATATTTCAATTAAAAAATAACTAGAATCATACAAAAAAAATTATTTATGAATTTTTACTTAATTAAGTTTCCTAATTAATAATAAAAATTATACATATTTATTTATACTACAAAACATACAAACAATATACTTTTTCTTAGTTTTGTTTTGATTTTGAACAAAATCTTCTCCACATTTTTTTCCCTGCATACCACACTATTACTGTTATAACTATTCTCATGATGACTACCAAAAACAAACCATCAATTAGTAGAAATTCATACCAAGTCAATTCGCCAGCAGCTGTTTTTAAGTGATGAGCTCCATTGTGGCGTATTACATATTCAATCCAGTAAACCGCTTTATTTATTGATTTTAATGGTTGATCACGAAAAGTCAGTGATAGTTCTGTTGCTTTTTTTTTAAACCTAAAAATATTGATTAATTTTTGTAGGTATTAAAATATTATTAGAGTTTAGATCTTAAATACTTACGATTTATCATTCAACATTTTGTGTAAAGCTATTTCAAATACATTTTCAGTAAATTCACTGTATTTAATACGTATTGCTGCACCTTTGTTATGCATTACTAACGAGTTATGTAACTGATCCCCAAACACTGATATAGCCAACATTGGTACTCCAAAGTATATAGCTTCTTCAGTACTATGTATGCCTCCGTGAGTAATAAATAGAACACAATTAAAATGGCCTAGAATATCAGCTTGTGGAAACCATTTTCTAACGATTATATTTGGCGGAAAATCTATTTTAGTATCTGATTCCCATTTAAATAATACTTTTTGCTTGATCTTACCCAGTTGTTTAATAAAAATGTCAAATTCATTTTTGGGTAGTTGTGTTAGATTGAGTATAGAACCAAAACTGAAATATACGACTCCTTCAGGAGCATTATTCATAATATCCAGGAGATCCTAATGAATAATTATAACCAATGACACAAATGTGATATAGACATGGCTAATATATACCTTCTAATAATATGTGAATAAAATTAATCAATTTACTTCTGGGAGTGTAGATGCAGGTTTGAGGTGCATTCCGGCTACATCTATGTATGAAGGAACAAGTGGCCTTGGTGTTCCAACAGAAAAGTGTGTGTTCATCAACGTCAGTGAAATATTTTTTAGCATGTTTTCCATTGACGGCCGTGTTTCCCAACCAGTATAGTTGAAATATTTATCCATTAAATCCCTCTGCTTTGGAAAATAGAAAAATGAACTCAAAGCTGTATGTATAAATGACAATATAGTATTTGTCAAACGTTCTATGAAGGACATATCGTCACAGAATCCAGAGTTGATATCTGGAATATATGATCCATCATACGGATTACGATGCCATTGTGCAACACCAGCATTCGGAATCGATGGGAATAATTGTACAACAGATGCATTGAATTTATGTCCAAGAGTTACAAAACACTCATGATAAAAGTTTTCAAATAAAACTAAATCAAAATGAAGTCCTTCTGAATGAATCAATTTCTGAACAGATGGTTTGTTTAATATTGTTTCTGTAAATGTTGGCCACATTAACCAAGATCTAAACGGAACTAAAATTGGTTTGAAATGTTTAGCTACACTGAATGGATTAAAACCTATTAAACAAATTGTAATTATTATTGTCAGCATAACTATAGGTTAGATCACAGTTTTAAGGATATTATTATTTAAATTATGGTTAGATATCATAGTAATACATTTATCTCTATTTATTACTTACCCATTACAAGATCTTCATCTTCAACGGGAATATGATGGTAAGATGACGGTGGATTTTTCATTGAGAATGGTGATAAAACAGTCACATTGTGGCCTCTTTCCGCTAACTCTTTGAGTAAAGGTTCAAACGCGCCATAATGGCTACGTGCTTTGCTGGGTAAAAAGGCTAGTATATCAGATGATAAACCACTATTCACTGATATTGAGATACAAATGATCAAAACTATCATGTTCATACTTAAAACTTCTCAAAAACTTGAAGTTTAGACAACAGTTTGAATAATACCTATAAAAAGGATAAAATAAAAGTAATGTTCTATAAAATGTCTATTATTTTTACTAAACTTCTTGCTATCATATAATATAATAATTAATATACTAAAGGTAGGTAGTACTTAACAATAATTCAGTATATTTATTAAATAATGCTTACATAAAAATATAATAGTTAGAAAAAATAATAAATACTAAATACCTTGTTATAATGTTGTACTCATTATTAAATGAAATATTATTACCACACAAACTTTGATGTAAAATTGTTAGATTTCACTAATTTAGTAATTTGTTTGATATAAGTAGGTGGTACAGTGAATAGTGATCGCTAGTGATCAGTCTGTTATAGTGTTATGTAACATAAACATAATATTATCTCATTCCAATATGATTATATATAATACCTATGGGTATTTAATGAAATTACAATTTAGAAGGTCATCTACTCATAATAAATAGTAAATACTGTGGTTATAAAACCTGCTATAAGAAAACAACAAGATTAGGCGCGATTGAAATATCATTCGATCAAAGTGCAAAATTTTGCAGAAATACAACATTATATTCATGAGAACTACCAACTAAATACTCATTGAGTAGATAGTTCATAACAGTAAGTTGTCATGAGTGTTCGGGTGTTCTAACTAATTACATATTGGACTTTTTGAGATACCGATTATAGTTGAGTATAATAAGTTCAGAATAACGTATGTACTACAAGTTTTTTATTTCGAATTGATATGGCATTTTTAAAACCACTTTAGTTTTTATTTATATTTATTTTATTATTTGTTAGTTTTATCACTTTCATCATGATATATTGCAATCACACATCTAGATATCATGCTTAAAACTACTGTCATCGAAGATGAATAATCTATTACTTGAATTCAGTGATCCACACACCTTTATTAAAAATGTGTATAATTAAAGGAGTTAGTGCAACGGCCGTTACAGTGACCTATCGGCCGCGTGTGGCGTGTACACGTTCTTAATACAATAGTTATTTTTATATTTTTTGTTTTTTAAAATGCGTTCGCCTGCAGGCGCCCGTACTGGCGTACTCCCCTTTCAATTGTATGTTCATTTATTAATTTCTACCTAATTTACTTGATTTTATTGTATGAAAAATATTTTTTAACACTGATTGGGCGCACTCGCGCACTAGTGAACAAAATAAAAACATTGTACTTCAAAGTCCAAGTAATACGACTGATTGAAGCGGTTTACTGTGAAAATACCGATTGTAAAAAACTGTAGAGCAGGATTTTATTTAAAAACGTAAAAGGCCTGATTTTCAATATTTTTATTAATTTAATTAAATAATTAATCGATAAAAGGTAAAAAAAAATTTTTTTTATTGGAATAAAAGGCTTCAACATCCCAGGTCATTCACCTAAAAAAAAAATTCTTAATTTATTATGCAAAATTGGACGATTGACATACGCTGTCAAAATCCGGCCGTCTTACACTCTCAACATTCTAGAAAAAATTATCCTTTACAATTTTTACTTATGGGTATTTGTATTGTAAAGCCCTTTAATAAATCGTATTACACTAGTACATGAAGTACAAAACCCAATAAATAAATAAAAATATTTGGTAAAAAAAAATATTTAATTACGCTCTGTTACATGCCGCATAACAACGACAGCCTTGAACGGTGTTCACAGTTTCACACCTCGCGCACAATAACAACAGCACCACTAGCAATAGGTCAAAACAGGTTTTCTACTGCCACATTACTACATTAATGCATTGTTTATAAATACTCTGATAAGGAAATAATTTTTAATATTTGTGATGAATATATTATTTAATTTTGATCGATTTTATATTATTATTTATTCGCATATTAATATATTATACCATTGATTATGAACAGTACGATTTATAATCAATGATATCACTCGGGTAACTATCCTACACAAATTTATAAGTTTTTTTTCGCAACCCTTATTGATTTTCGTAATACAAAAATTTCTCAAGAGTAAAATTTGCATGACCAAACTTTCAATTTACACACATTAGCAGAGACGTACTCAGGAGTTTTCTATGGGGGGGTTGAACATTTTGTTTTTTATCACTGGGACTTTGTCACCTTCTTTTTAAAAATATTCTTACTTACCTATCTAATCTTACAGTTCTTAACAGATAATGCATGCAATCGTTGTATATTGAATGTTGACATATGATTTAAAATAGATATAGGTATTGTGTTTATTTTTTCCCTAAAAAAAAATTTTTTTTTAGAAAATTGCACCTGTGAGTTATATTATATATAGGGGAGAGGTGGCCACAGTGAGACACTAAAAATTACTTTTTAAATATTGTTTTTGTTGTAAGTGATAACCCTTCAACAGCGTTACCTATGTTTTTATTCTAAATATTATTGGGCATTAAAAAACATATTAGTATATTCTAACATTTAACGAAATTTCAACCCAGAGAAATTTTTTTTTTAAATGTCGTAGTGTCTCACTGTGACCCAGCCTTGTACACATTGAGGCTACATAATATAAAACCTTTTAAATTTGTAGTTTATCCTTTATATTTAAACTTTTCATTTCACAACATTTATATAATATGATAAAACAATTAAAGAGAATTTTTTTAACAAATTTTAAAATAATTAATTGTGTTTTTGTACAATTAAAAAAATGTAGGTGTTCACTTTGTTTATTTCAATAGTTTTATGTTTAAATTTTAAAAATTAAATAAAAATCATAACCTAATATCACTTTATTATGATCACAATTTATTTCAACAGTCTTGTTTTAGAGTTAACTGATGTTGGGTACAGTGAGACAACAGTATTTATTTGTCTCACTGTATACCGATCTATTATTTTGCAGATTTTTTATTATTCTCGTATGAATATTTATGATAAACAATTGTGCATATAACTAAATTGTGCACAAGAAAAATTTAATTTATACATACTTTAAAATACGTAACTTTGAATAAAATTAGATACCAAAATTTTAAAAAACGAAGCTCACATTTTTCACGTTTTGATAACAAAAAATAACAATATTATGAAAAGATGATATAGTATAATTTTTGACCTGAACTTACTAATAGCACGGATATAGATACTAGTATTTTTAATGTGTTGGGAGGGGGTCATAGAAACATTAGAAACGTTAAACGTATACAATAGCTAGAGTTGACGGTATTCCTACAAGCTTAGGTACAAATAGAGGGGGAGCTAACCCCCTAATGTGAATTCAGCCCCTCACACCCGGATTTATTGTCGTATTGATATAGTTTTTTTGTCACGCCTGCACCGAAAGTTTGGTTTTCGACAACGGTTGAAGCGTTCGAAAGCGTCCTTTTTCCGTCCAGCGGGCGGTAAAGTGGAAATCCCCAAAGTGCCGGGCGGAAAAGAGGAAATACCCAAAAGTGCCGGGCGGAAAAGAGGAAATCCCCAAGAGTGCCGGGCGGAAAAGAGGAAATCCCCAAAAGTGCCGGGCGGAAAAGAAGAAATCCCCAAAAGTGCCGACCGCCGGGCGCGTATCCCCTGCACAACCAGAAATTAAAATATATACCTACCACGGTTCTTACAAAACATAAACTTTTGGTTACATCTTAAATGTATAGTATAACCTCCTTGCATGACGCATAAACATTTAAACATATTTAATTTGCACTGTTCCTAGATAAGTGCGTCGAACGATGCGTTAGTAAATGTCTTCCATGAAATTGTTTTTGTAGAATAGTCTATAATTGTTGCATAGATCCCTGCATAACCTTTTCCATGAACGCAGGGGCGTGACAAAAAATAGTATGTATGGCTCGCGCGGGAAGGCCATTTCAGTCTTGGGCGAAATGCGGCACACGACGCCCGCGACTGAAATGGCTCACTTCCCGCCCTTGCCACACAATATACTATTGTAAATAAAAAAAATAAGAATATGACTAGTAGAACTGAAGCTCCCCTATTGAAATTCCCTATTTGCGCCTATGCTTACTGGCTTACTACAAGTCTACAGAACACTTATATTATTATCATATAAAATAGTAACGTGTATATAAGGACAGGTCTAAAGGCATCTTCGGCACTTCCGCTTCCGTCATTGTTCTTCTCTGTCGTTAACCGCTAACGGAGGCGGCTGCAATTGTGTCGGGATTTCAGGCCCACGGTCATGACACACACCCGGGCCACGCCACCAGTGGTCAAAGTCCTGGTAGCTCTTGGCCGGCGCTCCATCGTCGTGTAGCATCGCGCACAGCCGACAGAAGAACTTTGTGTCGATAAACTCGCCGGAACCTTTCCACCGGAAGTACTCATTGTACAAGTCGTCGTCAGCGTCTAACCGCCACAAGTGCTCGGCCAGCAGTTTGGGAGATTCGTAGTCGTCCACGTGCAAATACGATCGGTCAGGTGCTAATCGCTTGTAGTCTTCACGACGAGCACCCATCACGACCGGCAGTACATTATACCTATATATACATTATAATTCGAAACGTTTATTAATTTCTTACCAATACTCAGTGGTCATTAGTATACGAAATAATATGTTCATGTTATTTAAAGTTAAAATTGTGTATTGATAATAAACAAAATCGATCAAAATATAATTTAAGAACACTTATAACGATTATATTATACCGATAGAACTATAAAAGTTATAAATTATTATAAATAAGCTAAATTATAATATAATAATTGTTTATTTAGTGTAAAAAAATTTTTTTTTAATTATATGGATCTATGTTTTTGGACTGGGTACAACTTTTTTCTAATCGACTTACACGAGGCCGGTTTCGTATAGTTTTGTTTATTACCATAGAACGACAATCGAAAATAAAAATAAAATTTATTTAAATACCATACGAAATTTAGCATCATATAATACTAGATATTTATCCACTCCACTAAACTGACTAAACCCAAAAAATATTTGTTATTTCTAAATTTTCTTTGCAAATAAGAAAAAATATCAAGTGGTATAGTACTTATAATATATTTGAACCATATTACATTTTTTAAATACGTATTAGGTGTATTTATATTTACTGAAGTCCGTTGACAAAAAACTTTTCAGTCACGTAATCGATACAATTTGAATTCTCGAAAGCCAAGTAAAATTTGTAGTCCTGGTCCAGTATTTGTAGAAATTTTTCTGATTCGATTTTTTTTAATTCATCACAGTCACCGTACACGTCTACAGATATATATTTATTCAACTCTCTAGCATACAATAGTTCCCTGTCATTATCAATGTTGCAATCTGAAATAATCATCGCCACTTGTTTTGTTTTATTTAGTGCGTAATTTCGATTAAATTGTTCAACCTGAGTCACTGACGGATTGTAATAAGCCCATCGTTGGAAAGGCGTAACGATATCACTATCATGTCGATATGTAGCAGTCCAATTAATTAATTCATGGCTAACGTTAAGATCTGTATAATACGCAGACTCCATAACGAATAAAATCCATACCTATGGAATGCACAAAAATGTTAAAAAAGTGAAAAGTAAAATTTATTTTTATTTTTTACCTAATTTACTATTTTTATGTTTTCCCTAATAAGGTAAGTACAGTAATTTTTAATGTTGAACTTCCCCTCCTAAGTATAATATAAATGTATTCTGTTTAAATGTTTGATCTTACTTGTTGATCGGTCTTTTTGTAACCGGGATGTGAGAATTCATTTCTGAATAAAATTGAATCTACATTCGAGCTTTTTGATTTGTCTGTAGTGATCGTGCATCTATTTACTGGACAATCTTTTGAAATGAATTCGTCTTGCCCGCTATTAACTACCCATTCATTAATATTGTTGTATAATAAAATTGACTTGATTGGTGCATTGTTATAATTGTAATGTGGTGGCACAAACATTAATTGTTCTTCCACGCGATCATCGCCGTCTATCTGTTCCTTAGGCCACACTTGTGAAAGTTTCGAACTAGATCTTGATGAGAACAATCGAGCGTTGGTTGGTTTTATAGTACCATCTAAAAAAAATAAATAGCTATGCATAATAAGTACATATACTATTACACAGTAAGGAATATTTTGTAATTTTTAAAAATTATGTGTACCATAAACTTAAGGGTGGAAATAGAATATTTATATATAATTATATTAATATACGTCATAGGCAATGCAATCATAACTATGAAATATAAAATATAAATTATATAATCATATAGATTATTCATTAAAGTAAGTACCTACTTATAAAAATTATAAATCACTTACAGCAGTATAAGGCACAAGTAATAATATTTTATACGGTAAAATTGTTATGAATTTATGAACTATTATTACCTTTGAAATACCATGGTAGAGGTGGGTTTGCAATTTCATTCCATTCGGTTTCTTTATAATAAGGAGTTACGGTTATAATTGGCTCCAAATAATATGTATGGCTCTGTTAATAATTTCGATTAATGTAATTTCATATTTTCAAATTTAAATTCGTCGACTAAAAAAAATAATTTAAAAACTAAAATTTTTATTATTTTGGATTATTTAGATTGTTTTTGTATACCTACATTGGCTACATTAAATTAATTAGTTTTGTTATAAAAAAAAATACAAAGTATCATACTTATTATTCATAATTTTCAATGTTTAATTATAAGCAATCAAGCGCAATAACCCGATACCTTTCAACATTGTTTAAATTTTCTTTATAATATTTTACATAAGATATATTATTTTTATTCCTAGTGATACTTAATTTTATTAAGTATTAAACGTTAATTTTTTTGTAATAAGTTTCTTAAATTGTTTCATGATTTTTAAAAATATTTTATAGAATTGCTACCTAACTAATTTAGATAGTATATGACCCTATACTCTATAGTGTACTAGTCTCTATAGTTTTAATATTAAACATCGATTAAAAAAAAACTTATGACCGTACACATGAGACACGACGGTACTTTTACAAGACTGACGTTTAAAAATCCCACTTTTCTTAATAATTGGGGGAGGGGGAAATTAGGCAAAAACGGTAATTTATACGCAAAACTAGTTTTGATTAAATGAAATTTTTTTTGTGTACTTATTCAAAAACAAACCTAGAAATATAGAAACATAAACAGTTTCCGAAATATTTATTTTAATCATTTTCCATACATGATAACATTTTCAATAACTGTTGATTATTTTTAAGTTAATTTTTTCCATGTCAAAAAGTTAGAAAATTGAACACGAGGTTCTCATCCATATGTTTTTATTATAAGAATGCAAAAAAAGTTTAGCATAAATTCAGAATAGTTTTAAATAAGTGGTTAAAGTTTGAATACTGATGTAATTGGATGTAAGTACACCCGTAAAGTAGATAGGTAATTATTTCTCCTCAAACGATTTACTTATTTTGTTATAAAATAACCGAAGACAACTGAAATTTTCATCAAATTTTGATAGTGTATTCTATATATAGTATGATTTTAAAATAGATATTAAAAAATGCGGGTAAGTCGTGGATGTCGCTCTGCTGTACAGTAGGTTACAAGAGGGTTACTGTAATGGATGGAATTAAATTTGAATCCAATGATATTCTATCATTGTATACCAAAAACGATTCAGATCGAAGACGGTTTATCTGTCTAGGATATATTATAGATTATTAAAAATTTTCCAATCTTAGATTTCAAAAGAAAATTTTTTATGAATTTCTAGTTTGAAATAATTTGCAAATTTTCGTGATTTTTACATATGTTGTCAAAATTCAAACTTTGAATGCTTGTAAATAAAAATTGTGAATACCTACGCATTTCTTTTATTTTTCAATTGCTATTATAAAAATATAATAGGAGCTATGTATTAAATTTTCAAATCTTAGATATAAAAGGAAAATTTTTTATGAATTTATTGCATAAAATAATTTATGAATTTTCGTAATTTTTACGTATGTTGTCAAAATTCAAACTTTAAATGCTTATAAAAAAAAATCGTGCCTACGTATTTTTAATATTTTTTAACTGATATTGTTACAAGTTGTTAGAAGCCTTGTATTAAATTTTCAAGCTTTTCTACCGAACAAATAATTTTTTATCGATATTTATAGAAAAACAAACTAAAAAAGTTGAAAAATTAAAATGTCAGTAAACAGCTCAAAACAAATCTAAATATTTTGAAAAGTTTATCAAATATATAAAATGCCTATATAAACATTCAGTGAAAATTTCAAGTATCTGCGGTCATTTGTTTTAGAGTTACACCAAAATAAGGAAATCGTTAAAAGTGAAAATCCAATGTAAAAGTTTAAATTTCAAATGCTCATAAAAATTTAATTTTTATTTCCGGTGGAATTTTTATTTGTGGTAAAGATTGAAAAACTTGTAAGGAATCTTGCATTAAATTTTCAAATCTTAGATTTAAAAAGAAAATTTTTTATGAATTTCTAGCTTAAAATAATTTGTGAATTTTCGTGATTTTTACGTATTTTGTCAAAATTCAAACTTTGAAAGCTTATAAAAAAACTATGAATTTCTTTTATATTTCAACTGCTATTGTAACAATATGTTAAGAGCCTTGTATTAAATTTTCAAGCTTTTCTGCCAAACAAATAAATTTTTATCGATAATAATTTTAAAAAAACTAATAATGATCGAAAATTTCAAATGCCTATGAATAGTTCAAAAAGTCGAAAATTTTTCGAAATTGCATGGTGGATAGAATATACTTATATAAACATTCGGTGAAAATTTCATGTATCTATGGTGATTTGTTTTAAAGTTACATCAAAAACCAAAATCGATTTTGTCGAAAAATGAGTGTGCGTAAAATTTCCCGTTTTCCCTTAATTTTTAGTTTGTTTTTCTCGATTATTTAGAAAAGTATTAAGAATATTTTACTTTTGACCTCCCACAGTACCAATACTAGATTCACTTTCTGATCGAACGAGGTACTGAAGTCAAAAATCGAAGCATTTTTACTGCCCCAAAACGTGATGGCAGACACACAAAAAAAAAACACACATCATGGTAAAATCAATACATTCATCGCTCCGCTCAGAATCTAAAAATATTAAAGATCAATGGGCATACATTTTGTAATACAAGCTTTTGAAGTTCAAATTTAGACAAAATCCGTGATAAATGACCAATAACAAATATTTACAAGATATTTGATAATAAAAATTTAATAAAAAGTTACTCATAAGTCATAAGAAATTCTTACTGAAACTAAAAAATATAATATTAAAATATACGCAATATTTCGGTGAAAATTAAATCAACCTTAACCTATACCGCTATACCATAATAATTATAGACTTATAGTAATAATAGTCATATAATACAAAATATCCTAGTTTGGTTATATGATAAAATAAAAATAAAATAAACAAATAATAGGTATAAATAACAATGAAATGAAATAAACAAATCCATTACACTATTACAGTGTTGTACTTGACACCTATGACAAAAATTATAGGTATACTTAAGCAAAGTGTTACACACTTGCCCACTTTTTTTTGGTTGACTTTCTCACTTATCCCAAAGAAATATTCAATGAACACGGTATTTAAATATCAAATATATTATTTTATTTTATACTATACATTTGTTACATATAATTTTTTTATTCAAATAAAGAAATATTTACAATATATTACCAAAAAAATTAAACAATAAAAATTTATAACTACCTGTTGATTGATATTATCCTGCATATTTGTTTTCAGTATATTGTGTGTATCTGGTCGCTCTAACTTCTCGAGATTATATTTTATTTTAATAAAAAAATACACCATATAGATACTATACAAAACCAAAATATATAATACAAGAATCAGTAAACAACGTAACTGTGAGTTTGTCATGATATTTTTTTCACTCGTCTTTTTTATAATGAATGTATTAAATATGTTTGATAACCATTGGCATAATATTAATAATACTAATAAGAGTTATATTTAATATGGTCAATTTAATTGTTAATTTTTATTATTTTAAATACTTTTAGAATTAAGTCTAATAATTTAGTTTTATTGTTTTGAAAATGCATAGCTAGAAAAATATGTTTATGCTCTTCAATAGAAAATAACTAACTACATATTATACATGGTTTTCAAACTATTCTTTTATGGAACAATGGATGTTTAAACAACTGCTTTGAAAATAGTTAAGGACAGGTGATTTTTACAAATATTATAGTTTATATAGGTACCTGCACTGTTTAATGTTAATATAATATAATATTTTCATTATAAAAATGTATATAATATTATGTTTACATACTATACTCCGCGCCACGAGAGAACGCATACGGCGCGGCGGCTGATCAAAACACGTATTTTTTCGCGCATCCCCATCACTTTACCAGCACGATCGCCACCCGTCGGAGCGCTTCGGAGCACAGCGATTTTTTCGGCAGGTGTATACACTGCGATTACAATAACAAACAATTTTTTCATCACGTCGTTAGTCGTTTAATTACTTGCGATTTTGATCGGAAAATATTATAATATATTCAATTAGGTCTTGATTTACTACAGCCTGTGCGTGTTGCTGTTGTACTACTTGAGCCGCTGTATGCAGTGACCAGTTATTGAATGGTGGGGAGATTTGGCCTCGAGACGTTCGAGCGCAAATGCGCAATCATTTGGATGCGCATGCGGCGTGCCGTATGCGTTCTCTCGTGGCGCGGAGTATATACATAGAACTTCTAGTTAAATGAATTATAAGCATAATTTTTCTTAAATTTTCTACAATGAAACACAAAAATTGAAAATTCCCCATCAAAGAGTGAAAGAATAAAATTTAAAAACCAGTTTCACGGTTGTTTATTTTTAAAATCTTTTTTTTTCTCGATAAAATCGCTTAAACAAAGATGCTTATCAGCGTATATATTTAAACATTATTGGTTACGAGATATTAAAAAAATTTAATACTATGCATTATGTTAGAGAATATTTTTTTTCCTGTTAGAACCGACAGCAGAGGAGGATCTGTTTGCACAATACTACTCCAATGTTAGAGAACATATTATAGTTGGTACCTACTTAAATAAAATGCATAAACATATTATAAAACATTAAATGCAAACTATGATATACCTAATTAATAAACCTAATACCTGAGTAATAACCTATATTGGCTATTATGCATAAAGGTACCTGCGTACATATCCTTAAACATGGACAATACATTTATGGTTATACTGTATAGCGTATTTTTTAATATTACCTATATACTAATATTATGTTAAGTAAAAACTAAAAACTGTAGTTTATAGAGAAAAATATGGGGCTTGGTCGAATGTATGAAATAACACGAATGACCTAAAATGATTTTATTTGTACCTCAAATCAATATTATCGACATTAATTATGAATAGTATACCTATTGATATTTCTTTAAAAAATGCACTCATCTAATAGGTATCACTCGCTTCACGTTCATTGGTTTTGAATTTTGTACAAATTATAATAATTATTAACTGTACATTTGCCATATTAGTTATATTGGTTAGAGTGTTAGAGATATGTTATTTATAAGTTAAGAACAAAAATAATAATTTAATAAATATTAACCAATATGTTTTTTCTTTATTAATCTAAAACATTGATATTTTTTCAGCTTTAAAGCTTTGTATGGACAGATTTTGGCCCACGATCACTGCAGAAAACCGGACAAGTCTGAGCAGAAACGCCGGGGCATCAAGGAATCTCCATTGCCGATTTAGAAACATTGTACACGAAAGACAACAAGAGGATTTGTGGTGGACTTTTGGACCAGGAAGCCGGGTAGTAATATGAGCCTGCATGTGGTTCTCGCGCGTTGGGTCACGACCACTGCGCAGTGCACTATACAATGTCAGGCCGGCTGTGGTCCATCCGACATTACTCTCGACGGAGCAAGATGAAGTGGTGCTCGACGGTGATAACTATTGCATTCAGCTGCAGCAGTAGTAGCAGCCACAGGAGTAGGGGCAGGAGTAACTAGAACTTAGAAGACGAGTCCAAAAACCAGCTTTTGCTGAAGGACCATGATCACAGAAATGCTGTCCACTTCCGTGAGACGACGTTAGTTCGTTAGTTCTGCAGTGGGTAGGCCGCAGGCGGTCGGTCGGGTGTTTCAGACTAGAAAGTTTGTCTACAGATCTAAGTGTTCTTCGACGTTGTTATATTGCCTATATAATATATTGTAATACTCTCAATCCATAATCCTGTATACTTATAATTTACTTATGTTGTTATTATATTTGGTATAATATTTCAGCCATTTCGACCAACACAAATTTTTTAATTTTTTAATAATAATGTTATCAAAAAGATAATGGATAACTATAGTTACGGTGAAAGACATAAGCGCCAAAATTAGATAAGAAAAAATAAAGTCGTATCGTACAAAAGCGCCAAAATCGTATCGTACGAAAGCGCCAAAATCCTAGGTACCTGTGTGCCACGGTTAATAAATGTTAAATAACAGATATTAAATTTAGAATTATATCGTTCAAAAACTCCAACTTTTAATCTTAATCATATCATCGACATTTAAAAGATCAATTTTATTTGGCTCATTGTTCCGTCCATATAGTAATTGATGTATTATTAAAATTACAAAGTGAAACATATTTATTTATGAATTCTACTCCTAACAATAAATTAAGGCCTAAAATACCAGCAAGAACGTCAAAACACCGGATTGGACACGACCCTCGACATCGCATTGGGACCCAATGCTGTGGAGAACAATAAGATGATCCTTTTTTTGAAGTCAACAGGTCTTTACAATTTAATTTAATGATTCACATTTGTTTTTTTCTTTCTTATATAAATACTTAGAAACCATACTGTTATAACTTATCTTTAATATTGTAATCCCCTTTAAAAAAAAAAAAAAATGTTGTAAAAATCTTAAACCATGTAAACATACCACAACTGTAACTAATGGCCATGTAGTTGCCGAGTTTTTATTTGATCAATAAAAAAAAAAAAAAATAAATTAAGGGTATCTCACGAAGAGTATATCTGTATAATTGTATATCATAATTTATTATTGACATTTTTTTATAAAATCGCAACCGTTTTATTAAATTTATATTTATTTGCATGTGTATTGTATATCATAATTTATTATTGACATTTTTTATTATAAAATCGCAACCGTTTTATTAAATTTATATTTATTTGCATTTATATTATAATTTATTATTGACATTTTTTTTAACATAATATAATTATTTAAAAGAGCAATTTTTAAATATCTACTTACATATACAATTTTAATTTTGGCCCAAATTATTTGTAATTTTTGCACCTTTGGCGCCTATTTCACATGTTAGGTATACAATATTATATTGGCGCTTATGTCCTACACATTTTGGCGCAAATGATAGGTCATTTTTGTGCCTTTGGCGCTTCTGTCATATAATAGCCTATAGTTACATAGTATTTTAATTTAGTAATGTACAATATAGGTAGGTACCTGCTTTACAGTTTAAATGAATAATTAAATAAATATTCATATTGATATATTATATAGGTAAATGGATGATAAATATAATAGTAATATAATTGGTATAAATATTCATATTAAACTATATTTTTTACAAGGCATTTGAAAATTTATCAATTTATAGTAAAAATTTGTTGAAAAAATGTCCACCCAGATATTATAATATAAGGATAAAATATGAGATTTACAAGTTTACAACCCTCTACCAATAAATAAATAAATATTGTCCCTAGTAGCGCCTATGGCCATGACTAAATCTTGTGCATAAATCGCTCTCGGTGATAATGGTTGTGGTACAGACGAGTAGATAACCTCAGAAACCCTTCTGGTTGTAAAAACGCGGCTGTTAATCTTTTTGGGCACCCGAACACTCGTTATTCGACTGGCAGTGGTTTAAGGCTTAAGCCATTTCGTCGAATGATCGCACACGTTCGATGGTCGCCACCAGTCGTTGATGTTCCTGTAGTGTTTGGTCGGCGTGCCGTCGTCGTGCAGCATCGCGCACAGTCGGCAAAAGAACTTCGTATCGATAAACTCGCCGGTGCCTTTCCACCGGAAGTACTCGTTGTATAGGTCGTCGTCGGCGTCCAACAGCCACAGATACTCGGCCAGCTGTTCTGGCGACTCGTAGTCGTCCACGTGCAAATACGACCGCCTAGGTGCTATCCGCTCGTAGTCTTCCCGGCGCCCACCCATCACGATTGGCAGAACGTTGTACCTGCAAATCGAAAAATTATTGCTGATTAATATTTTAGTTACCAACTATGACAGTTTTAGTATCCTTTGTAAATTACTAAATTACTAAATAAATTTTCTAGTAATAAACAAATTAAAGTAATAAATAATAATACAATTATTTATTATTATTTATTCGTATGATATGAAAATCAAAAATTAATTTTTTATCTAATAGTTACTTTGAAATATTTAATATTTTTAAAATAATAGGTAAGAATGTTATAAGCTTACTGAAGTCCATCGATGAAAAACTTTTCTGTCACATAATCGATACAGTTTGAACTCTCAAAAGCTAAATAGAATTTATAATCCCGGTCTAATATTTGTAAAAAGTTATCAGGTATGTTTGTTTTTAATCCTTCACATTGACCATAAATGTCAACAGACATATACTTCCCCAATTCTTTAGCATACAATAATCTTTTGTTGTCAGTATTACAATTAGAAACTACCATCGCAACCCGTTTCGTTTTATTTAGAGAATAATTCCTATTTAACCGTTCAACTCGAGTCACTGAAGTATCGAAATATGCCCATCGTCCATATGGTACAACAATGTCACTGTCATGTCGATATGTAGCTGTCCAGTTAATCATATCATTTATTCCTTCAAATCCCCAGTAATATGCTGACTGAAGGAAAAATAATATCCATATCTGTTAAGAACAGTCACATTTATTTAATCATAATTACGATAATTTTATTTTGTCACACCTACTTGTTTATTACTCTTTTTAACACCTGTTTCGAAAAAAGGATTCTCAAATTTGTCTCGAAATACAATTGCATCCATTAAAGAAATTAAATTTTTCTTAATTGAAATTGTACATCTATTCACTGGACAATCGTTTGAAAGAAATTCACTTTGACCTATATCAGCTACCATCCAATTAGTTAAACCGTTATATAGTAAAATATTTTTCATTGGTGCATTTTCATATTTATAATTGGGTGGTATGAACATTAGTTGTTCTTCTATACGGTCACCACCTTTTTTTTCTTCAGGCCACAATCGTGAACTTCTAACTCCAGTCGTAGGGTCTACCTTCGCTTGATTAGGCTCTTGTATTCCATCTAACAAAATCAGTTTCTTTATTTATGTTAATCAAATTTAGTTTTAAGATAATACGAAATATTTTTTTAGTTTGATCAAAATTAGGTAATATAATAATATATATCAAGGTACGCGGAGAAGTCATTTCGGCTGTTCTATGGAATGGTCGAACGCATCTTCTCATTTAAAGAAGAAGAGGAGTGAATCCGCCAGGCTGCGGATGTACGGCGGTGAGAAATGTTGTTGTATAAATTGTTGTTGTAAAATGGTTGTTGTAATATTAGTGAGTGGGGGATTGTCCCACCACTAATAATTGTCGATGTTATTGTTATCAATAAACGACGGGAGTCAGAGGAGAAGTAATGCTAACGCGGTTTTCCTTCTCTGGCTCTCGATACAAAAGGAAAAAAAAAGGTAATTATAACAATTAATATTAAAAATATTTATAATTAATATTTTATCATATATGTATTATGTATTATAATCAATCATTTATTGAATTATTTATAACACACAGCATATAATGATTAGGGTAAACCAGTGATACTTTTTGTGTGTATTAATTGCTATAACTAAATAAATATTAGAATAATGTTTTTTAACCTTCGAAATACCACGGTAAATTCTTAAAAGTGTTTTGTTTTATTGAACGATCGGGATTTTTGCTTAGGATTGGTGATTTTAGAGTTTCCACAATCTGTAATTTCAAAGACATTGGTTAATAAATGGAAAATATAGGTACGTACATATAATATGTCGTATGAAACGGTGTTTAATCGTTTAATGTCTTTATATCATTGGTTACTTATATGTTATATCTATTAAAATTATTTGAGTTATTGAAGACAGTGCGTATTAAAAGATAAATTTAAATATTTTTTAAATGTCTAGTATTATATTTCGTTGTATTTTATACGAAAGCATGCTATACAGTACATAATAATTTGTCATTTTTTCTAAGTAAATTTCCTACAATCTACAACCTATCTTATACACCTATTAATTACGAGTATTGTACTTTAAATTTAAACCCTACCTGTTCATCATCATTTGGTTTCATTTTCATTTTCTTTTCATATCTGAATGACTGTCTTGAATAATGTCTATTCTTAACCGGACAATAGGCTATAATGATATTGTAAATAACAATGCTAAAGAACATAAGGATTAGCACCCCATTTAGTAATTGATGTTTTCTCCGGTCCATTCTGTTTTTTTTATACCTATACTCTTTTCTTTTAAGATTTCAGTTATCTATAATTATTAGTACTAAATCATTTTATTTCTTCAATCAATATAATGCATTCGGGATTAATAATTTTCAAGCATATTTATATTTAAGATATAAATAAATCGATTTTTAGATACTTAAAACTCTATAAAAAGAAGTAATCATTTTAATTTTGAGTAAATACTTATACTATATACTTATATTATATAACTATACGTAGCAGGTAACTAGTAGCTTTATAATTTAAAATTAACATTAATAATATATATATTACGAATGTGTACCTACCTACCTGTTTTATGTTTAGACAACTGTTTCAAAGTTGGAAATGGGAAATTTGTATACTATGTAAAGAGTATTATTTATAGTTTTTAATGTGATTCATTAAAATATATGATGCATATTATTTTATAATTTCATATTAATTTAGTTACCAGTCTAAGCTTTATAGCCTATCAATTTGTGGGAAAAATGGAGGAGCTATAGTATATCCGAAAAATATTATTACAGAAACGTATTAAATCCGAAAAGTATATACTAAAATGTGATTATTTCAGTTTTTTCAGTAGATATACCTATACCTATTTTTAGTGAGTATTTTATTTTTTAATTATTTTGATTTACAATTGACATTTTATTATTTGACTTAAATATTGATTTATTCCTGCAAAAAAAGACCCATCGGGTGTGCATGTTAGTTTGCCGACCGGAAAATTTACAGGAGCAACATTGTTCTCCAGCATCACCGATGGGTGTCCGTTCACTTTTGTGGACATATCTTGTATTATTGTTTATAACAAAATGGTGCAATGGCTGTGTTTATTTATTATAATACTATCATAAAGTATTAATGTATGTATTTATTTATTTATATAGAATTTTTAATTATAATATATAAATACTATTATTGCTACAATTGTGTTATTATTATTATAAAAACTAAAATAAAATCATACATAATTTGATTAAAGCTTAGTAGATAATTAAGATTAATTTTTTGATTAATTAAATTTAATAATATATTGCATTACTTTTCTCATTGCCGTACACGTTTAAATAACACCGCTCAACATCAACATTATGTTTTGATTTTCACTGTTTTCACGATAACTGTTTATTATCTTGTTTCATTAATCGATGAATTAGTATAACTTTTGTGGCGACACACGGTTTGAGCAACACCAGTTTTCGATATTTTGTCAGGTATTTGAGGTATTGTATGTCTTTTCGTCATGATATCAGTTTAATACTTATAAAAAATGAACAGGCGTCCATACCAGACTATACCCAGTTAAGGGGTAAATTGAATACTGGCAAATAAAACAAGCAACTATAAGTTCTGTAAAATTAGTGAAAACTGCTAACTCACCAAAATCAACTCGTGTACTGCAATTGGTAGCTAGATTGAATTCTTCTACACAATGCATGGCTTATGGGTGATAGTGACATCTTTATATTTTCATCTGATTTTTTCCGAGAAATTTTATTTTTGATGACATTTGGAAAACTTACAACTAACTACTATTACAGTGCAAAACCGTATTTAAGATTTTTTTTTACTAATTATTGGAAATTAAGTGTGTCGAATACGAATAAATGGATCTGTTAGTTTTTCAAACTTATGAGTTGAGAATGAAAATGCTATTCTCCGAGGAAACTTCGCCGCTATTCTCGTATTTATATCGAATTCTAAAAGTGCTTCGGCTATTCATAACGTGGAATAAACATTGTACACATCAAATATCACAAAAATCTGAACGTGCAATATTGTTTATAAATTATAACATGATGACATTAGAAGGTAATTCCAGATACTTAACACAGTACTATTACCAAATTTTATAAAATTGTCATTTAATGTTTATTAATGTTAAATAAATATATAGCTATAAACTCTACAAAATAATTTTATTTCCATAATAAATTATATAACTACATGATACAAAATACACACAATGTATAATAATTTATATATACAACTATACATTTATTTTAAATGCAATAATTATGCAAGATTTATTTTTTTATTTATAACAATTTTTTAACATAAAAACAATAAAACAATTCCATTCGATGCTTTTCAGTACCATGTTGAAAGTTTATTCTAATATTTAACTTTATAGGTAACACTAAACTTAATGTAATTTATTATAGTAATAGTATGTAATTTTAAATTATATCGAATGGGCGCTAGTATTGATGAGAAAATCCTCATGAGTAATTCTTTAGTATAGTCTTTACACACAAAATGTGTTATTTTTATATATATTATAGATATTAACATATAATATAATAAATATTATATCGTATAATAAAAGCATTTCAGAATTATTTTACATACATGATACATTTGCTTTATTTGCGCCTAATTTCGTAAATAAAAAAATATCACTTTGTTATCACAGGAGGTATAAAATAATATATTGTGCAATAAAGTATTAATAACAATAATAACCTAAGCGTCACAATGTAATATTGGAAAAAATACTACTTAACGAACAATAATATTATGCGTATATTATTATATGTTGATACAATTTTCTAAATATTATCGCGAATAATTAATGTATAATATTTATATAACGCGGTGTTATGTAAAATGATTTTTATATCAGTGAATAAATATGTTTAAATATGTCTATAATTCAGTCGATAATAAAATTTGATTAGTTAAAAATACATTATAAATAATATAATATTGTAGAATTTCCTTAAACATCATACCAGTGGAAGATGTTCTTATGATCACTCATATTAAAATATTTATAATGGAACATATTATGCACTGAAATCCGTTGTAGACAGAAATAAATAATTTTATACTTGTTGTTAGACAAATAATTGTTCTCAATTATTCTATTGTACAATGTACAGGTATTTTGTACTTTAACAGAACGAATTTGTACTTTTTCGATTTTTGACAACAGATTTTACTCAAATAATCAACATCATGGAATAATAGCATTATTATTATTGAAACGCTTCAATTGTGAATGTACAGATATTTGTGCAAGTCTGTGTGCATTGACGCAACGACGTCGTCTTATAGTCTCGGAGAATCAATAGTATCATATTATTTGTACAACAAAACGAATCGAATCGATGCTCATGACATGTGAATACAGGATAGGTGGAGGGTGGTCGATTGAACGAGGCGCCTTCGTCAGCCGCCAATCGGATCGCCTCTGATCGACCCTGCACACAGCCGCTTGTATATAACTTATTCCATATATAGGACGTATAGTTTAAAGTACGAATGTGATCGGCTTAGGCGGACTGCATATCACTAATTTCGCGTGATGCTGGGTTGGCAGTGAGAAATATCGGTTTTGACGAATACACTATACCGCACTATATGATGAGGATAATATTATACGGATATTTCGGCGCCGTGCACTTGCTGCAGCTGCAGGTTAGATGCATCTGTCGTATACCGTCGAGTCGTCTACGCACGACGAGAACGTGCTGCAGCAGCGGGCCGAGACCCGTCGCGAAAGTTCTTCCGACGACCTCTGCGTCGTCTCCGCGCAGCGTTCGACATACGTACGTGAGGCGGCGGCGGTGGCACCGGTGCTGACTGCTGTTTCCGGACTTTGGGTCGTGCAGGCGGCGGCGGCGGACCCACCGCGGTGGCCGGAAACGTCTTCCGAGCGGCGCCGCCGGGTGGCCAGAAGTCGACTTTTGACGACGACGACGGCTCGCCAGTGATCCGGCGGCGGCGTCGGCGTTGCCAGCGACCCGTGATATAGTCGAGTGCCGCGGCCGCCGCCCGCGGTAACCGCTAGTCGCCTCTGAGCGCCGGTTGTGGGACAGACGGCTCGCCGGCCTCGAAAGGTGACTCGATGAACCGCCGCCACGGCATAGCGTTGTTGCAGACGCCTTGACCTCGCCACCAGTCGTTGATGTTCCTGTAGTGTTTGGTCGGCGCGCCGTCGTCGTGCAGCATCGCGCACAGTCGGCAAAAGAACTTCGTATCGATAAACTCGCCGGTGCCTTTCCACCGGAAGTACTCGTTGTACAAGTCGTCGTTGGCGTCCAACTGTCGCAGGTACTCGGCCAGCCGTTTGGGCGACTCGTAATCGTCCACGTGTACGAACGATCGCTTGGGCGCAATCCGATCGTAGTCTTCCCGGCGCCCACCCATCACGATTGGCAGAACGTTATGCCTGCAACAAACCGTTTCGTCATCACAAACTATTATATATTCACTGCTATGAAACTTATAATACGCATCATAACTTTTGTTTTGTCGATTAATGGTAGATTGGTAGAATAAATACACCTTTTAATACCCAGATATTTATAAAGTCAAAAACAAAATAATAATAATAATAAAGTGATCTCAAACTAAATTATTGATTGCGACTTTTCGATTTGTTTGAATTTCATAAAAGAAAATAATTTCTCACACACATAAGAGCTACCGAACATGGATAAAATATAAGAAAAGTGTTTCTTTAGTTTTAGATAACTGTTTCCAAGATATTTAAAAATTTCTGGAACTCCAACAGTATCAAATTTAGATTTTAAAACTAAATTACATTGCAAATAAATTAACTCGAGTTAATTGAATTTAGTATAATATCTTCCCTTACATGTTCTACGTTTTTAGAAAATTACTCATTAAAAATAGAAAATCATCTTTATATTTTTTTAAATCTGCAAATCTTTTCATAAATTAATTTTTTAGTAGAAAAATGTGTGAAATTTATTTTTTACTATAGTTACTATCTGTGGATAACTGTTTTAATATAGGAAAGTTTACCAAGTTATTTAATGAAAGTCGAGTTTCCCATAATCAATGAAAAAAAAATACATTTTTAAAATGTTGTCGTATATTTTTGTTCAAATTGTATTTTTATTGCGGTCCGTATGTTTGCGACCACTGGTAAACGGGGTGATCTATTTTGATTTTTTGATTTTTATTACTCGAAATTCACCAAAAAGTCTGCTGCTTTCGAATAAGGAATTAAAAATATATATCATCATTAAAAAAGGTAAAATAAAAAAAATTTTAACGATAAAAAAATATTGTTTTTAACGACTTACAATTATGTAGAAAAATTATTTTCTAGCATGTTGTATACTAAAATAATTATGTAATACAACTCAATAATCATTTTCTCTTTTGCCAATTTCGTTTATAACATACTTTTCATCAGTAATATATAGGTAGGCATATAGCGCTTTATTACCATCGTGTCGACCCGTCTTAACCCGACAAGAGTGATGGCGAAAGCAGTGATTAGCTGATCTATTGTGTATAAAATATCTTGTATATTAATGTTAGTTGTTACATACAGTAGATGAATATATAGGTAGTAGGTAAGTTATATTTTATAAGATTCGTAGGTATATTGTCGCAATCTTGCAATGCATAATTATGGAACATACTCGTACATGTGAAATAGGTACTTATAATACTTCATTTTTTATTTTTGAATGAATGTATAAATGAACAACAATAATAGAATATTTTTAAGCTTTTTCTAAAAAAAACATTTCATAAAAATCAAACCAACTATAGTGGCTTCGGAGTAAGTAACCCAACTCCCTCCGTACATTTACGCCACTGGTTAGTATTGATATCGTTCAAAGGTACCAGATAAAGCAGGAAATAGTAAGTTAAGTAAGGTTTATCTGCAGTTGAAAAAATGCTATGGAACATGACGCATGCAGCGTCTAGACGCCGACCTATGTTCTAACCGGTGGTTTACGGTACACGTGGTAGGGAAACGGGAATATTAAATATGGGTAATTTGTAAGGTATTGTTCGGTTCAAAATACATGCTTCTAATTACACTGTTTTTTTTTTCAGAAATGTTTTTTTACAAATTATTCTTTGACACGGCATACGGTTCGTTTGAGGGATTCAAAAACTAATAATGTTAAAAGCATTAAACATAAATTATTGACGACTTACTGGAGGCCATTAACGAAAAACTTTTCAGTCACGTAGTCGAGACAGTTGGAATTCTCAAAAGCCAAATAAAATTTGTAATCCTTATCCAGCATTTGGAAACACTTGTCCGATCTAGGGCACTTGGATTGCCCGCACACGCCGTATACGTCTACTGATATATATTTAGCCAATTCCCTGGCATATTGTAATCTGCCATTCTTGGCGCCACAATTTGATACAAACCACGCCACTTGTTTCGTCTTGTTCAACGCGTAATTCCGTTCTAGTCGTTCAAATTGTGTCACTGACGGATCGAAGTACGCCCATCGTTCGTATGGCGTGACGATATCGCTATCGTGTCTGTATGTCGCTGTCCAGTTGAACACATCATTGTAAGTGATCAGTTCTGTATGGTACGGCGACTCGAGAAAATATAAAATCCATACCTGTAATGTTAAATACGTTATAAGTATCTATTTTACAAATATATTATGATAATTATTGAAATTATAGTATTTTATAGACTTATAGTTATAGATCAGCGGTTCCCAACCTTTTTAGTTTCACGGACTACTAATTTTGTAAAAAAATATTTGAGGCCCACCCATAGCATACCTATATACGTTTTCATAAAATTATAATATATATTATATAAATATATACACGTATATATAGTTATAAGGAATAAAAAATTTAAAAAATTTTTATTACAAAAAACCTTAATTATTATATATTATACTATACTGGTACTACAGCTGATTAGAATCCGTATAATATGTATAATATTATTGCGGTTAAGTGTTAACACGTCTTATATACGCATAATCGTATATAGCTGGTTGCACGGTTTATATATTATAATTGATGATCTTACTTGTTTAGCAGTTTTTCTGTGACCGGGATGTGAGAAATGATCACGAAATAAAATTGCGTCCACATCTGGAGCTTCTGACTTTTTCGAAGTGATTGTGCATCTATTTACCGGACATTTTTGCGAGATAAATACATTCTGCCCATCTTCTATCATCCAACTACTTAAACCATTGTAAAGTAAAATTTTTTTTTTCGGTTCATCGTCGTATCGGTAGTTAGGTGGTATGAACATTAGTTGGTTTTCAATGCGGTCACCGTTTTTTTGTTCTTTAGGCCACACCTGTGTAATTCTTTGTACAGTCTTTGTATTCCTTTTAGCACTGCTCGGCCTCCGTAAGCCATCTGATAAATATATAAACACGTAACATCATATTATGTTAGTTGGTAAAACAAAATTAAAACTATTTTCTTGCCAAGTTTGGTTCATAAATTTTCTACATTAATAATCTTTTAAATAATATCCATCGCCATCTGCAGTTATGTATCTTTTATACGTGTTACATTAATACTAGAAAATAAAATGTTTACCTTTAAAATACCATGGTAATTGCGATTTTGAAATTTCATTCGGTTCCATCATTAAAGAATTGTATGTTTGTAAAGTTTGAATCGGTGACTCCAAATATTGTAAGTTCTGTAAAGTTGTTATAGATTATACAGTAATATTAACAACACTTAGAACTGACATAATTAATTGAGTTTACTTAATCAAGTAAAAAAAAGCGGGCAAGTCGTGGATGTCGCTCTGCTGTACAGTAGGTTACTGTAATGGATGGGATTAAATTTGAATGCAATTATAGGTATCATTGTATACGCAAAACGATTCTGAACGGAGATGATTTGTCAGTCTAGGATATATTATATTTAAATATTTTCATATATTCAATTTTGAAACAAATATTTTATTTTTCAATTAAGACGCATTTTGCATAAGGCATGGTTGATCAATTAGTGTAGTTATCATGTAGTTATCATAATTCATAATACCTAATATTATAATAGATAGGTATACATATACCTGGTTCGAGGATAAATCGTTATCATTAGGTACGCGATTTCATAAAAATTTAAAACTCAAACGCTCAAAACATTTTTCCTATAATGACGCTTCAAATTTTCTCTATATAGCTATTTGAAGCAAAACTTATGGAAAACTTAGTGTTGAATTTTATAACCTTAGATAAAAATACAAACAATATTATGAATTTTGAACTACAAAATAATTCGCAAATATTCATGGTTTTGACGAATTTTTGTCAATGTTTGAAATTCAAATGCTTATAAAAATTTAATTTGCATTTCCGGTGGACATTTTTTTTGTGATAAAGTTTGAAAAACTTGTAAGGAATCTTATATTAAATTTTTAAATCTTAGTTTAAAAAAGAAAATTTTTTATTAATTTCTAGCTTAAAATAATTTGTGAATTTTTGTGATTTTTACGTATTTTGTCCAAATTCAAACTTTGAATGCTTATAAAAAAAAATTGTAACGATGAATTTCTTTTATTTTTCAACTGCTATCGTAATAATATGTTAAGAGCCTTGTATTAAATTTTTAAGATTTTGCAAAAAACACACATCATTGTAAAATCAATACATTCATCACTTCGTTCAGAATCTAAAATTCTTTGATGGTGTGCCGTAATGAATTGATGCAATTTTTATTATGTAAGTTAAAAATACTTTTTTTTATATAAGTCAATATTTATACAAACACGAGAAGTTATTATATACAATAATTAAATATACTTACATATGTTATATAGGTAGATAGTAATATCTATACAAATAATTTATGTTATTATTATTGAATACACATTACTCGTAGTATATTGATACTTTATTATGACCTATATAATTTTAATTGTTTTGCATAATTATATTATATGTAATGGCGCAATAAAATTGACCCTTATAGTAGCTTGATACAAACATTTTTTTTTTCATACACCTAACAACTTCATAAAACGTAATTATTTTATTTATTGCCAAATTATATAAAAACTTTGCTTGAAATCCACTCTGCTATAAAATGATTACCTACTGTTTTTTGCTTTTTACTTTACTTAGTAGGTATAATAAATTTAATTTTAATTTTATAATACAAATATCATATTCTACGATTGGAGTGTTATAATAGCTGTTCTAAAATAATTGTTTGTGATGTACGTCATAATATGTATTATACCTCTATATCATAGGTAATAAGTAGACTTTTCTAAATCACGGCACCATTACACCGCAAAGGGTAACCTCGCCGTGTGGCGTGTACCTAACATAGACATAACACTATCATAATGTTTATAATATAAATAATAAGAAGTATGCTCAATGATAAGACTGTGCATATTATTTAAAGGGCAATGTGTAATTAATTTATGTGAGCAACCAACAATAAACTAAAAGTGACGTCACACATATAAACTTAATCTTTTGCAATGCAGCTAATATGCACAAAAACAAACACAAGACGATATACATGTTTGGAAGGTGGATAAAAACACAGTTCGTGTTGAGCATACTTTTTATATTTTGATAGACATGATAAAAACTGAAACTGCATTGGACTATCAACACAACGGTCATATGCCCATCACCCTTCCTGATTTCCTTCTACCCACCCACCACTATTTACGAGTTACACCTGATCCAAATCCATCTGTTTTTATGATGCATCCTGATATCTTGACATCTTGTACCGATAAAAGTAGTTTCAATTTTCAATTTTAAGCAATATTTTGTGATATAAAATCATATATACTTGAAAAAATATATGACGGACTACGTTGATGGGAAACTTACAGGATTAAAATATTTTGTGAAAGTTTTCCTATAAAGCTTAATAAACTTAAATTTAAAATTTAGCTTATTAACTGATATTTTAATTTTTAATTATTATTAGTTATAATTTGACAGTCCTTAGCCTGTACAAAATGGGAAGTGAAATGTATGTAGTCGGTCATCTTATACAGTGGAAAGCGGAAACCAACTTGACTTGCAGTAGGATGTAGACATGTTGGAGGATACGTCACAAATTTAATCGTGAACTAATCTGGGTACAGCGATGATCTATTCCCGAGGGAGATGTAGATGCAGACACAAGTAAAATACAGCTACGCTACTGTTTCCGCGGTTTTAGTTATATATATACAGGAAATAATCTTGATTACCTGTTGTTCATTGTAATCTAGCTGATCTTCGGTGGGAATGTGTGGTTGTCCTGAGTAATGTCCATCCTTAGCCAGCCAATATGCAGTACGACCACTGTGTAAAACAATGACAAATAATGCTAAAATCAGCAGTCCGTACAGCAAACGACGTATCTGCCGACCCGTCATATTTTCTATTATTATCTTAAATAATCAACAGTTTTCTGAAACATGGCATTTAATTTGTTAATTGTATTATATTATAATATAAACGTATGAAAAATATTATCCTATTCAAAGACGAAAAAACGATTTGTTAGTTATAATATTATTTTATATGACGTGTCTACGAGAGTATTCACAACTATTTTATACACGGTCGCAGTTATTTCATGAATAAAATGTGTCTAGCTATTTATTTTTAAAACGAAAAATAACCTAGATCCTTAAAGAAATACATTCTTAACACATATATTATATCGTTCACATTTAAAATTTTTAAAGGTACTGTTCAGTTATCAACTCTATATAAAATATAGAAATATTTATTAAAGTTAGTATATTTATATCACTTAAATTTTTTTTTTAAGTAGTTAATGTAGTATGGACTTTTGAAACGATTAATCCCACTTGTATGTGGTGAAAATATACACTATACAATATACAGTAATGAGTAATGACTAATGAGACACTTGTTAAATAATATAGTCAATAAATTTTACAAAAAAATTAATGTTTTCAAAATGAATATTTTAAATATTTAATGGCATTATGCCAATTTAGCTTACGAATAACGTTCGAAAAATATCACTCTTACTCGAAGACTATAATAACTTATTTTACATAAGTATACATAACTCATCAATACGTAAAAAAAAAAAAGTATCTATTATTATAATTTATAATGTTTATTCCACTCGAAATGACGTTGTAGATAACATTTATCTTTTTATAAATATACATTATAAATAAACTCATAAAACACAACAAATTTACTTAAAACTGCATCAATGACAGAAAAATTAGGAACATCTATTGTCACCATTTAACTAATATGTCACGTACTATGCATTAACGCACATATTATTATAAAAAAATAAAAATAATGAGTGGTTTGATATTATTTTCTATCAAACGTTTAAAGGTTATTACTTATGGATTATGTACGAGTGTTATTAATTTATTTAAAAATTTAAATATATAGAATTAAAATAGTATATTTATTTACGGGGATCGGTAATTAATATCTATTTTCATAAAATATATAATTTACTAAACATTTATCGAGACTCCCGAAATGTATGGAAAAATATTTATACAATATGAATAAATACGTAAGTAAAAAATATACCACACTATAATATAAGATAATATGAAAAAATATAAATAACAAATTATAAGAAAATTAGAGTTTTGACTAACTCAGTACTTGTGGCAACTATGTAGTCACTAACAATATGAAGTAAATTGATAAAACATTCAAAGTTATTGTATCAATAAATATAAATAACATTTTCCTCAGTATGACATGGCTCATCTAACTTTATATCATTTTAATGAAATAAGTGATGAACTGACAAGTCATGATTGCTAATAATGTCGAATGTCGATGGTAAATAAATGATTTATTAATCAAAATATTTAATATATAATAAAAAATGCTGAAAATGGTTTATAGTAAAATAATTTTTGTATTTAATCTTTGTAAATTGTATATGAAAAAAGTCAGTTCTATCTGTTACACCTTGTATATATATATTTCGTAATTAATTTTAAATCATTTAAAGATAAATGCTGTGCTATTAAAGATAAATGCTTTTCTTCGTTTTGTTATAAGTTTAAAGTTTCAGAAATAAGTTTAAATATTAAATAAAACAATGACATGGAAATAGCAGAGTGAAGAGGCCTCCCAGTGGAGGTACATTATCGTAAAATATTAGTTGTAAGTTATAACTAATAGTATGTTAATAATAAATATATATTATTAATGATAATATATTAAAAAACAATAGTTATGTTAAGATGCTAGTAGTGATCTATAAGATTATAATTTTTAAATTACCCATGTACCCATGTACAGAGTACCCATGTCATTAATCCAAATATAGACTTTTATTCTTGAAGCATTTATAAAGTTTAAAAATTCAGAAACTACTTGTATAAATTTCGATTTTTAATAATTATATTAGTATTTTATATAATAATACAACTAAATAAGAAATTTGACGAATCACACACACTCTCTCTCTATACATATATTGTACTGAATTGATTATCTGCGAACTTAGTTTTAATCTTTTATTTACATTTCATATTTTAGTCATGCAATATCGTAATTGTGTCTTTATTGTTACCTACCAGAAATTACTTATAACAATAATTAGTAAGAATCATATTGTGTACAGAGAAATGAAGATAATTTCAATTAATTATTGTCGGAATAATATAATTTAAAAAGCTAATGCAATCTATCTCTCAAACTTTTGAGTATGTTTAAACTAAAACTAGTTAAGATTTTTAATTACTATGCTACTATAGCCAATTATTTTATTTGAATTGTTTAAATAATGACAGAGACACACGTCACACAGTAATAATAGTATTATAATGTATAAAATATATAGATATATTGTCATAATTAAATAAAAAAGGCGCTTTGAACTTCGACCTTATCGTCACTCTTAATTCAAGTATGGAAGTTTATTGATTCTTATAAAAAGTATTTCTTTACCTGAATTCAGAATATATTAAAAAATATTAATTTTTACCGAAAATGTTATTTGCTGATTTCGAAAAATAAATTAAGCAATTTTTTTTAGCTTTTTATTTTAAATCTAGCTCAACAATTACAATAAATGAAGCAATTTACTCAGCAGTATTATTTGTTTGGCCATTTGTTGATTTAAAAGGATGCCAGTTCCATTTAGACCAGAGTTGGTCAAGAAAAATACAAGCTCTGGGTTTGAGTAATAAATATAATCTAAAGTCAGAAATAAGTTATTACTTGAAAATGCTTTTTTGTATCCCCTTATTGAAACTTGAAGATGTAGAAAATTGTTTTATCGATGATATAGTATCAATTTTACTGTACAAACATAGATAGTTTATATTTTAAATACATAATATATAGCTTCCGATTGAGACTTTCCTCCTTTTTTATGGACAGTGATTTAGGTTCAATTTCTACAAATAGCTGTGAAGTTTTCCATTCAAAATCTAACGGTATGTTTCATTCTGTTAATCCAAATATTTACAAATTTATTGATGCACTTAAAACTGTATAAAAAGATACTTAGAGCGAAATTATTGATGCTGCAAAGATGTGAAAAACAAAGAGACACACTAACCACTTAGGACATAATTCGTTTGTTTCGTTTTATAAAGTCAACACTCAACACTGAAATAAAACTCTACACCTATAATAACTATCAATGAAGCATAATTTAGTTTTAGTTTTCTTATTAAAATGAAAGTTTAAATAAACATTAAAATCAATAATATATTTTATAATATTATAAATATTATTTTAATATTGTATATATTGTATATAATGTCAATTCTCAACATTATTAAACATAACAAATACGGTTAGCTGCACATAAGAAATTGTTGAAATAAAAATATTGCGAATATTTAATGAACACTTAAAAAAAAATCATGAAACACGAGTAATACAATATTAAGTTATATTACATAAATTGTAAGTTTTAATGTAGAACACGTAGGTCACTACATATAGGTATGTTGTTTTAATTACTCGGCAAGTAGTGTAGTGACGTTAATACAAAATTTTGTTGGAGGATTAAATTTCATTACTTAAAATTAGATTATTACAATATACAACATGTACGGTCAATTATCTATAAATTATTAATTTACTTAAAAAAAATAATATAAACGGATTGGTTTCAAAACTAACTATAGTAATGAATGAAATTCGTTCAACATAATATAAATTAATAACAAATATATTATGTAGTATTTACCTGTACTAGATGTTATTATATTTAAAACTCAACTCGTGGACATTTTAAGATAAATACAAATTTGTAGAAGTCAACCACATTAACTAACAACAAGCTAGTAAACTCGAGTGAGCGTAAAAAAAAATATAATAATAATGATATGAATGGCATGCCGACCAGTTGCTCTTAAAAGTGCACGTTTGAAGTGTTTTTGATATTGATTCCCTAATCGGGAGGCATGATATAATAACAAATTCTAGTGCTATTTCTCGTGCACGGTACACACATATTATAATAAAAGTATCGTATTTATGTAATAGTAGTAAGGAAAGTATGAAGTACCTTATTTATAAAAAAAAAAATTATTATTATTATAAGAGTTGTCGTGTTTGAGGGGCTTGTGCGATATAATTTATTATACTAATACATTAATATTATGTTGAATAGTTTCGTTGTAACTATAAACTATATTGGGGCACTGTACTTTGTCTTTTCATATAAAATTTCGTGTGAAATAATTATTAGGGCGTAGATTTTAATGTCATAAAAAGTCGTATTATGTAAATATTTATGTTGTTACTTTTGCCAAAATATGCATTAAAAAACATCAAATATTTAACAAAAAAGTTTTTATTTAACATTAATTTTTAAAATTAAAATTAATAATTACAAGAAAATTAGATAGGAACTGAATATTGAAAACCAAATAAACGAACGAGAACAAATATTTACTTGGGTATTAGATTTTCAAGATCGGTACCTACTTATATTTATATCTAGTTAATAATTGCTATGAATATCTTACTTAATTTATTATAACATTTTCTGTTACGACTTTCTACAAAATGTTAATTATTTTAAATATGTCCGTGAATAGGTACGAAGTATTTAGTAAAATATTCAAGAATATTAATTTACTAAAACAATATAGGTACGTGATCAGAATTAATGAAAACATTTCATTTAATAAAATTACGAATTTAGATAAAACTCTGGGCTCTAAAATAACAATCAGCAAGTGTACAACATATAATTTATTGCACATAATTATTGGCCTATTGGGGCCCTCGCATTTTTAACCGTTTCAATGATTAATTGCACGCTTAACTATACTATATCAATAAATAAGGTGATCTAAACCTGCTAACCCCCAGTTCTTTATTTAATAATGAAATTATTTAAATTTAAATTTTTGTAGTTTTTATATTAACATATCATTTTTTTCAAATCCTAGATATGCATGGTGACACAAACTTAGTTTTTCAAATGAGAATCCCCTTTTAAACTGTAAATAATTTGGTGGATGATTATTTTTAAAATATTTTTTGATTAATAGAATTAAAAATTTGAAAAAAAAGACTTTTAGTTATTAAAATGTTTGTACTAGGTATACTATACGGAGATATCTTTTAAAATCTCCAAAGCCCTAATACCTATTTTCTAGACTGATTATCACGGACCTATATTATTCTTAATATACAAAGTTAAATAACTCAAAAACTATTCGTTCAAATAAACATTTCTTGAAATATTACCTCCTGAATAATTTTAACGTGTAAAAAGGTAGGTTATTATTTGAAAAACAGAAGTTTTTGTAGGACAGCTGGACACTGCTGAAGTAGTATTACAAACAATCTAAAGAACTTGAAAGTATATGCGGTATTTGAGTATAATATCATTTATTTAAAAATCCGATTTTAAATGATTGCATTATTGAAGAAGAAAAGTTTGATTATTGAATCACTCTGTATGTATAAACTTTGTAGCCACCAACATTTTTGCACGTGAAAACAAATACCCATATACTTCGGAGAATTCTCCAGGATATCCGTTTTTAAATAATTTTTTTTTCATCTCGTATCCGAGTATAGTCTGCACTTAAGTCGACGACGGACGGTACCGCGCAGACGTGTTGTCATTATTATTATTAGTATATTATTATTGTAATTAGTATCGTACGGTGGAATAGTCGAACTGTGTCCGAGATGAGCGTCCGTCCGGAAATCCATGGCCACGAAGAGTCGCGCAAATGCCACCGCCGGTCAGCGTGGCCGTTGGTGATCGTGATAGTGTTGTGATGCTGTCCGCCGTCGCTGGTGCTGCAACCGACCCGCGGTCGTCCCCGTGAACGTCGTCGCCGTGGCCGTGTGCCGCGCTGCGATGTGCGTGTGCGTTTGCTGTGCTATGCTCCGCGGCGACATCGGTGGACGACGACGCCGACCCGCGCGCGCACGCACGCGAGCGGCACGGCAGCGGTGGGAAGAAAGTTTCGGGCGCGCAGGGACGGCGGCGGCGGCGGATAACGCGCGGGCGCCACTCGTCCAGGGCAAAATCTATAAGGGCCTCCACACCGCCGCCATCATTCACCCACTCCGCGGAACTCTACCCCCCGCGCACCAACCACCCGTAGCCGGCACCCCACGCGGTGGTTTCCAGCCATGGGTCATGCGCAGTGAGCGCCGCTGAAACTGGACAAAAACTAGTCGGAATTGAGTTGCCGCGAAATTCGCGATTCCGCTGTGCTCCGCCGTTTCAACGATATCATATTTTTATTCCTCTATAATACTTATCGCGTATTGTGTATAACCATAATATGACGTCATGCGTGCGCACGATTTACGCAATAAAACTCCTTCGCAAGTCGTTTTTGCTTGATACGCGTACAATAATTAATATTTTATTGTATACGATAAAATGTAGGGAGATTGAAAATTATAATAATATAAATATTTTAATTTTAAACGCACACATCGGCAATTGGGGAATGTAAGCGTCGACAAATACTAAGTTTTGTATTTTGTGTACACATCATAGATAACATACTGTGTACAATTTATATTTATTTAACACACGTGTTTTAGATAACAATTGGATATTTACATCTGCCATACTGCAACCATTATAGTGCAATAATATTACTATCTGTAAATCATAATAATAATAAAAATAATATAATTTATAGGCTATAAAATGACATGTATAAGTGGGTCAATCGCTCGATGTTGAAACCGTATAACAAAAATACTTCAGAAAAATAAATTATCTGCAAACGATAAATATCTTTAATCTGTCTTAGTGCCTATATATTGTGTCTTATTGTTTTATAGGTTTAAAATACATGCAGTAGTCTTTGATAAATTTAAAAACTAACTGGATAATCTCTTAGAAGTATTAAATAGAATTTATTATTACTAATTAAATGCTACATTTATAACTAATTACTTATTAAATATATAGGTACTTTAGACACCTCATACAGCGTGTTCTTATTTACCGATTACCAAAGTGACGATTTGTGACTATACATATTATACCTACTGTTCGAATATTAGTATGTTTGCTATATTTAATATTTAAATGTTACGTACTGTACCTATAGATTGTAAATTGCATATAAAAATGTTACGTATGGGTATATCCAGAGTCCTGACAAGGGGGGGAGGGAAAGAGCTGTTGGACCTACAGTTCAAGGGCCAGGCTATTTTAAAGTCCATTTTTTTAATTTTTAATTTTTAAAATTTTAAAATTGTAATAGGAATATTTATTTTATATTTAATAATATTTAATACAACCCACAAAAACATTCAGTACAGGAGCCCAAAATATTATGTAGGGACCTAGGTATATCTCATTAGTTTCACTCAGAAAAAGTTATGCATCTTTAAAATAAATAATATTTTTCTTAGATACGTATATGAGATTCTAATATTCTATTATAATTTATTAGACTGGTATTTGCTGTAGAAGTGCTACACTTGGAGTAGGTGTGTAGTTTGTTACTTTCGGAGTAAAATTGTTAAGAATAATAATTAGTATTATAAAAGAACCAAGGGGAACTGAAGTGTTTAAAAATAGGTACTATGAGGTCGTACACCGAGATCCCATCGATGATGGAGAGCATCATCATCCCCATTCTTTTAAATTTATCAATTAGCTGAAAATCAAAGCACTCACATGATGTGCCATTAACCATAAATTTAAATTTTTAGCTGAACAAATATTTAAATAAATTTTAGATTCTGAGCGGAGCTAGGAATGTATTGGTTTTACAATACCGACGCTTTTGAAAACTAGATTCACTTCCTAACCAGAAAAGCTATATACTGAAGTTGAAAATCAAAGCATTATTTCGAGAACTTATCGTGTAAGCAGAAACAAAAGGAAAAATATATATATAAATAAAAAACACATATCATTGTAAAATCAATACATTCATCGCTCCACTCAGAATCTAAAATATAAAATTATGTTGCATGCATACTATCCAATACTATAAAACAATTGAATTCTTTGGTGTTGATGTTATTATCTACATCGGATATCCTGTTAGTTACTTAAACTGCAAATTTATCTATTATACGCGTGAATAAAAAATAAAAATAAAAATGATAACTAAAAATCCAAAGTTGAATACTTTCAGCGTGAAATGAGCTTTTAATGAAATTATATGTATGGCACAAGATTCAAAGGTGACTAACATTAGCTATAATATAAGAAATATAAGAAGTAATATAAAATCTTTCGTGTTTGAATCTTTGAAGTTTGAATAGTACATTAATTAATACTTATTTATACATATAATTAAAACAAGACCAAACTTTTGAATTTAATATCAATCTTATATGATCATCTACTACAAATATATACAAAGATAAAGTTCAAATTTGTCTTAAGTATAGCATAATAGATGTACCATAGTACCTAAATCATAGGTAACTACTTATATATGAATAATTTAAAAACATAATTTTGTGGGACAGGTTTAGTTAATACCTAATCTATTTTTTTTCGTTCAGTTATCACATATTTTGGATTGATTTCTTCGTTATTATAAAATCAAACAGCCGAGCTCATATATATATATATATTAATTTAAACGCAGATATAGTATTATTTTATCAATAAAAATCATTTATTTTTGTAAGTTCAGTATAGTTTAAACATCAAGACAAAGTCAGTACCTACTTAGAATCACAATTTTTTTTAAATGTTATCAAATAATTAAAATTACTAGTTACTACAAACTAAATTTACATGCGTGTTACAAAATAAATATTAATTTAATTGTCTTTAAGACTAGTCTAGAACTTGAAACCAAAATTAATGAATATTTGAATTAGAATATTTTGAAAATGTGAAAGCCAGAATCCTTTTACGAATTTCTTTAGACTCAAGACCAGAACCTATATATCGATATTTATTAATAGTTCATTTTTTGGTTCAATCTATAATAATCAGAAACGATAAAAGATGAGCAATTTTCAATATTTTAATGCATAAATTGTTATTCACTCACCCGTTAACGGCATTGATTCACGATCGTTTCAATAAAGTTTATTTATGTTTTTGGATGATGACATCTAAATAATTACGTTATAGTGATGAGTGATGACTAATAAAATGATTATTAAAACAATAAAACCGTCATTAATACGTAATCCGTAAACCACGTAAGTTGTCATCAGTTTATGACATAGCTAGATTAATAAATAAAATATACACCTATTTATCTATATACTTATCAGTATACAATATCAATATGCGTATTATATAATACATGCCGAACACGTGAATAGTTTGCCATGAAAATAAAATAGACCAAAAATGTCAGATAAGTATTAAATTATAACTATTTACCTATCAAATATGATTTTTATCGAAAAAATCTCAATATACTGCACAATTGCTGTTATATTCATTTTAAGTTTAACCTTTTAAAACTTACAAGTGGAGGTCACAGACCACAGCTATAATGTATGTTAATCAAGGAACTATAGTGATTGTATGAAATGGATTTTGATGAGGAATGACTGAACATTCATATAAATATAATTTTCAATCATAAAAATGTATAGGTATGTATCTATATTTATCAAGGCTCGGGTATTCCGTTGTATAAGCAGGCGACTGAGCGTTTAAGCAATTGAAATAATAAGTATGAACTACTAATTCAGACATTTGGCCTCAGTCATATCTTATAAAAATCTAAGCTACTACGTATAACTAATAAAATCACCCTTGATAAAGACAATAGAGAAGGAATTGATTTTATCAAACTATGATAAACTGACTACTGGTTACTAACTTTTTACTACGCTTTTCGTTGTCAATCAAGGCTTATTACAATTTGTTTTGAATGTCTTTAAAATAATAGATAGCGTATTTATTTTAAAAGTTTATAACCCATCAAGTGAACTATCATTTAATCTTAGAAATTTATATTTGAAGTTTGTACATACTTTAGTTGTTATTTACTTTTGAATACTTCTGAATACCAACGGAACAGGAATTTTTATTCTCTTCTCTAGTTGTAAGAAATCTTTTTTTTTTATAACCGAATTGAAACTGAAATCAAAAATTTCAATAGGGTTTCAAATCCTAAATAACCCAAGCTTTAACATAAATATATATATATATATGTATGTACATGTATTATGTAAAAATAATTAGTTTTTATAGTTGAAGCATTTTAAGTTATCAAAATATTCATAATTTAAATTAATTACATGTGTTATATTCCGACTTAGGTGTGTAATATAATAGCAGTATTTATACAATTATGAAAATATTTTTATTGAAGTGGGTATAATAAGAATTTATAGTAGGTAGAATAAATTTGCTTTGATTAAATTGTGTGTGTATATGATGGGTTCGTAGTACTGAGCAAAAAAAAAATGCAACTTAATAATTCCTGTCTCACTGGCAAAACATTTCTTGCAGCCTCTGAATAATTAACATTACCTAACTTTTTATATTATAATAAGGAGTATGTAAAAATCTGAAACATATAAATTTGGACTAGCTGTTCAGTAGATTTGTAGTAAGATGATTGGAAAGTCAATAAATCTTATTCGAAATATGATGCAGAGATTCTATTGCAGTTATTTTTATTGCAATATATTAATAATACATCCATAAATCATGTCTAAAAAAAGGTAAAAATCTATTTACATAAGTGAATGACTTTTTGGACACATTGTCTTTGTAACAAAATTAACATGTCACTGATGTATTTCGTGTCTTTTTAAATATAAGTCTAATTTTGTTACAAAAACCATGGACCTAACTTGTGCATAGCAGTTCATGGTGGATGTATATTGTATTGAACAATATTAAAATAAATAAAAAATATTAAATATAATTTCAACGAGTAGTATTTTACTTATTGCCTATTGACTTATTGTACTAGCATTATTTAAAAGTTAAAGCATGCTAAAAAACCATACCTGACTAAAATATTATTCTGAATTTTTTAGAATATTAGTTGTTATCTCGTTCATTTAAAAACTTTTTTCTCCATTTTATTATAAATTAATACTAACAAAAGAGAATACATTTAGCGCATTTTATCAAATATAGTTTTTGTACATTTACTACAACACCTACCATTGGAACAGGTTATTTCTCTCGTATTTTTTAAGTGTATTTTTTAAGTTATGAAAATGCTATTCCCTAAAGATATATTGATTAATAAAGAATTGATATTATTTTTAATTAAGTCACTTTTGAAATGAATGATACTCTTACTGTAGTAAACTCTATACCTAACTTGCTTATAATAAATGTATCATTTTTATGAGTAGGTATAATGAATGAGTGTCAAATAAAACTGTTTGATGAGTTTTTTATGAGTTTTTCTTTAAAAAAATTTTAAGTTGGATTATTATGATATTCGGTGTTCATATTATAAGAAATTAAATACATAGCTAAGAGGAGAGCCGTCGGTTGATACCCCCCCCCCCCCCCAATGGAATTTTTTATTGGTGATGTTTCAATCTTGATTACAGCCAAAATGTAATCAAAAATACAATAATACAATAATATAGGATTTAAGTATCCCCCACGATTGAGCGGCTTACTGCGTAGTAATAAAATACTGTGATAAAATGTCTAATGTAGCGGCTTAATTTTGTTTGTACTCTTGCTATCGTCAGAAAGTGTACTTAGATTTAGACGTATGACACAATTATTCGTTTTTCATGACTCCAAATTAAACATATTATTCTGAACTGTATTCAATGGCGTGCCCAGAAACTTGGTTGAGGGGGGGAGGATTTCATAAATAAAAATGTATTATTTCCAGTCTTTATCATTTCACAAAAAAAAAAAATGTTATCAAGGCAGAAATTCATCCTTCTGGATTTACAGTAAATTCGTTAATTATTTGTTCAGAAGATAATGAAATGCCTCGATGTATGTTCATTAACTACACATTATTTTGATGAACTAAAGATCCAAATTTCAGTCATGTTCGAAGACTAAAAAAAAAAGCCCATGTGTGGATATATCCCCCCATCATCCCGCCCTGTGCACGCCACTGACTGTACTGACGATTTTTTTTTAAATTGTTTGCAGGTAAATATGATTTTTAGGTTCTGAGCGGAGCGAGAAATGTATTTTCTTTTGTTACTTATTAAAGTAAAAGTATCTTTTTCATAGTTTATTTCAACAATTTCACCATTTTAAATATTTAATAACATTTAACAAAGCACAAAAAGCACGATATCTAGAAAATATACCACGATTGCAGTCCGTTGATTACACTCGTAATGGTCGTAACAGACAGTAACGCTAGTAACAGTTACTAGTTTATTATATCATTAAAGTTCTAATTACAATTTAAGATAATGATCATTGTCGATAAAGTAGTATAATTCGATAAAAACTTCTCCGATGTAAGAATTATTTTATTATTATTAATTTACCAACCATTAAATTTTTTATGATCGTAAATAATTATAGTTTTTCTTCATAAATGCTCGAGGCCTTTAGAATAGTTAAATTAAAATAAATATAATATATTTAATTTATAGTTTAAATTAATTTTAAGTTGCTTATGTGATACATTCTCGTATACGCATAACGTTTCAATTAAAAGAAAATTTTCTTTACATTGACAAACATTTCTCCAAAAAGTCAAAACTTTAATTTTATAAAATTTGTAAGATATTTTGGACCAAGATTTGCGTATATGATTAACCAATTTAATATATTTTCGAAAATTTAGTTGTTATGATACATGTAAGCAGTGATGTAGTTGTAATTTTTTTTAATGAGTATACGTTTAAATGGTTGTGATATGTAAACGGGGGGGGGGGGGTCTTCGTTCTTCACACCCCTTATTATATAATACTTAATTATTATTTTTATATATTATAATATTATATACACTTAATTACTACCATAGGTACTACTAGAAATATATTATTGCTGCTGCAAAAAATATAACATAAATACTTAACATACCATACATACAATTCATATTATTATATATATATTTGTATCATATTAATTATCTTATATACATCTTTTTTATTTTTATTTATATTATGCTTTATAATCCTAATGTAAATTAAAATTAAATTATACTATGTATACCTATATCTAAAACGCCAATAACCCTGGAAGTTAAGGCGTATTTCTGAAAAAAAAAATATATATATACCTATATTATTATATATATAAGTTTTTTATAATTACCTATGTTAATTTAATAACCCCCCCCCCTCGCCAATTATTTTTAAATTCAAAAACCTTAAATTTTTATTTATACTTATAGTCTTAAAAGTTTACTAATTTCCATATCACAATTTTAAGTAATTAAAATAAAAACATAATTTTTTTGTGGATCAATTGTAATATATATGTATATGTTACGGGCAAAGTAGAAAATCCGCGCATTATGCACAATGCCCAAATATTTCGGGCAATGTAAGAATCATCATTTTAATATTCAAATTGTTCATACATTGACCGGTCATTGTTCTAGATTGCCCGGACAAAGTGTACTCTGACTGAATTTAAGTAGACAAAGTATAAATTAAATACAGCGTACTTCACAAATTTATAACAAATTGCATTTATATACGCAGCAATATCACTACAAAACTATACTTAGATATTTTATTCGTACACGATGATAGCTGCCGATAATGCGAACAGATCCGTAATGTTAACGATAAAGTGATCACATAGTATAGGTACTACACGATTAGGCAATCTAGACATTTCAAAATGGAATCGAAAAATTCCTATTCGATATTTTCTAATGATTATTATCAGGACGTCGACGTCGCGTAGTCTGTTATTAGTTAAGAGGCCGCCAATACGCCATCATATCCGCATGTGTTGTCTCCATCTTGCAAATACGTAACACAGTAAATTTACGCTCAGTAAATCACGTTTACCTCAGCTCCGTTATTCTAAAAATTAAAGTGAATTTGACCTCTTATAAAATTTTAAGGTATTATCTATGTTCATATTTTGTAACTCTATTTTAAAATCAGAGGAAGACTTAGATAAAGTGGAACTGGCATCGAAAACATAAACGAGAAAGACGAAAAAAGTGATGTAAGTGATAAAGTCGGTGAAAAACAACTTTTTAAGTAAGATGTTAGAAAGATGTTAGTAAGATGTTTTATTTAATTTTTAAAATATATTTAATCTACATTGTCCGAATCTAATTGGGCACTGTATACAACGCTCGGGTGATGTTAACTTATTTCAACTTTGGCTTTGAAAATCGGGCATTGGGCACAGTTCCCGGTCATTGTGAACAACGCCCGACTTCCTACTTTGCCCGTAACATATATTATATAATATGTAATAATTCAAATTTGTATAAATTATTACAAAATTTTCCACAAAGAATCCTTTTTCTCCAGATTTGGAAGGGCCAGTTTTCTCGACCTAACCTATTATCATCCGCAGACCTAATCGGATTTTTTTTAATGAGTCGATGAAATGAAATATTAATGTATATATTAATATAAATTATAATAAATAATAAGTAATAATCAATGTCACTTTAACAATAAAGCAATAAATTTCTTACAAGTGAGTTTAGTATGAACGCAGTTAACAAATACAAACTACTGATGTTATTATTGTGGTGAAACTGTACAGTGAAACAGCGTACACGAAATAATATTTATTGACAAAAATTATTTTCAGTAATGGATATGGCCGTGCATCTCAGCGATCGTTATACATATAAATAGGTATATAATTTTAAATGTAATAAATCAATATATATGTATATATTATAAATAATAAAATAAAGGTCCATGCAATGAAATTGAAAATGTAAAAATAATAACCGTTACTAATAAACGTAATAACAAAGAAATATGTTTGATATTATTGGTTGCTATACTGTTTAGTGTTTATAATATTATAGCTAGTATAAGAGTAATACTCTTATGTCTTTCTATCACAAATAAGTATACGCATCAACCAAAAACTGGAAAAGTCGTCATACGCCGTCGTATAACCCATGTTTACGCTTCACTACACCACTATATACAAAATGCTAATATATAAAAGTATAATGATTTTAAAAGATTTGATTTCAAAATTTAGATCTAGACTCTAGAAGTATACCTATACTGTATAAATATATTATAAATATATTCATTACGGTGTTAGCATTTACTGCAGTGTATGTATTATTATATACCTTGTGGATAAAATTGATTTAACCAATATTCAGGATAATTTAAACTGAACCCCTTTTGTTTTAGGCAAACTATGTAAAAAAAGATTTCTATAGCGTAAATGAAAACTATTCAACCTACGTGTTTCAGAAAACGCTCGGCGGCTTGGAATGTTTCCCTCGTATATATGTATACAATGCACCCTTCGTCTGCTATACTGTTGTTGATTTTTTCTCTTTATGATGATTGGGGCGTAAGTGCTTTATGTTAGATGTGGGGTTGTACGAACAGATGCCCTAACTATAGTTGGTGTTTGCATCGAATTTATTATAAAAGGAGAATATAGTACTATAATATAAAATAGGGAATTCGCAGTTTATTGTGTAAAATTATATACATTTTATAACGATGGTTAAACTGCACATAGCACATGCACTTATGACCATAATATTAAAATGTCTACCATAGTATGTATTTTTATAAACACAGGCGCATTCATAATTTTCAGCACACCTCTGCGGTGCTATAAATATTTATATATATATATTTTTTTTTTGTCACACTCTTTCTAATAAATGTCAATTTTCTACAGTAAAATAAATGATATATATATTAATATGTTTTATACTATGATAAAATCAGAAAAACAAATTAAACAAAAAACAATAAAATTAGAACACAGTCTTGAGAAAATCATGATATGTTGCTGTTCAAAATTGCATTATCAGTGCTTAACTCGAAGTAAATGATAAATTGTTCCCACAAAAATAAAATAAAATGTTAGTTACAAAAATGTAACACTATATTACTATAAAAATCACTATTAAGTTATAAAGTTCCTGCACACTACAGTATATTCGTCCTACCTCATGGCCTCTCTTTACTACGAATATTTGGTACCCATGTATATATGTTATTTATTTACTATCAAATACGGGTAAACGGTAAACTCAATATTAGATATAACATGTGTAAATAATACAGTACAGTTATTCAAATCATATTTCAAAAGACGCATCATCCTGACAAGCATGATGGTTAAAAGAACAATAAATTAGTGTTAAATTACTATATGTATATAACATAGTATTACTACCACCAGTGGTCAGTGGTGTACCAAAAGTATTTCGGGTATCGGATCATCACTCTTCGGCCATATAATCCAAAAATATATTATATGTGTGACAGCTCTATTAACTAAAATACCCCCTTTTGAAAGAGGGCTACGCGCCTGACTGCTACAACACTCGCGAAAACGGTTTGATTGAGAATCGTGCGGCGTGGCAGAAGCTGCTGAGAAAACTATACGGTCATTGTCTACTCGCAAATTCGCAATATAATCAAGATTTTAACATGCATATATATGTCATATAGCTGAGGTCATTCTATAAATTTGTGCGACACCAAGAGCGTTATCATTTCGTCGTCGTGTTTGGTCGACAGAGTAAAATATTGTTGTATTTTTTTGTAATAATTACATGACTATAGCAACCTCGTCGTACTTTTTAGATTCTAAGGGTAACTATAATAATTTTTAATTTTTAAATATATTAATAATTTAATTCTGTCTTTCAATGTCGAATGAAACCAGTAATCGCATAACATATACAATATTATACATGTACCTACCGATGTATTTATATGAAGTGTGATGGATACTCTCTCTCTTTTTTTTCCTTTAAAATGTAGGTACGAAATCAAATCAAATATATTTAAAATAATTATCCACTTGTGAGTAACAAAAACAACTTGGATGGTTTAAAAATTTAAAATATGAAAAAAAATTTGATTTATTTTATTTGAAAATAATTGCAACAAATTAATAGATTACACAGACCGCGTGAAAAATGTTTTTATAATGTCTATCTACTGTCTTTTGCAGATTACGCACATAAAAAATCTACAATTTATATTATTATCATACATGTATAAGACGTGTAGTTAAGAGTAAGTTAAATACTTTAATCAATACCTACACAATAAACCTATACTCATTAGATCTTAAATATAATATGTATACAATTGCTAATTAAATAGTCATTAAGTTTTTATCAACAAGTACCTACTTACAAAACAAAAAATGATATTATTAGTAAATCATAGCCAAAGTTCATTTAGCAATACACAGTATATTATTAATATTTAAAATCATTTGATGTTTTTATAAAACGTTACATAGTCTAAAAACTGATCGCCCTATATATATTAATATTGTGCTTAGGTTAGGTTTTTATCAAGCATTTTAGTATGAATAATAGGTACTATATAGGTACACAATTGTAGACTGTAGAAAAAAAAATACAATAGTTAGATATCATTGGATTTAAAATGTATTAAATTTTTAAAAAAGCATAGATATCTATATCAACCTTCACGATATTGGTAGGTATATTATATAGGCGTTTAATAAAATTATATTTCCGTATTGTATCAATGTTATAACCATTTGATATTATAGTCACTATTTGTTGCAAATTTAAGGTCTTTATTTCTATTTAAATAAAAATAGCTCTATTGATCGTATAACATCAATGCCATCTTGAAACTTCTCCTCGAATAAAAATTTAAAAGAAAGGACTTTAAATCCAATTTGTGATGAAAACCCTCAAAAACGATCTATCGTAGCGTTTATTAATTTTTACACTAACACTAACAAATCATCAGTGTGCTTCCGATTACAAGTATAACACTAACCATACTATAGACCAATGAGGATAGCAATATTTGAAGTAGACGTATTGATAAAGCCAATTTTATAACCAAACATATTTATAAAAAGCGACTGTGTTATTTCTCAAGCTTATATCAATTGGACCAGACTGAGATGACGCGGAAAACACATACCCAAATTCTAAAATAGGCCTTATTGGCAATCAATAATGGAGTGCAATAAGACACATTTATGCCTGATGTAAATTCAGCACAATTCTTTAAAAAAAATCTAATTAGGTATTCTTATTAATAAGGGTTTAGTATAAATGTATATAATATACGTTTTTGATTTGTTATATGATATTACGTATATATATCCCAGTGAATAGCTTTTCTTACATTCGTTTTCTTTATCATCACGAAGTACTTGCGTCCTGCACTACATAGGTGCAACTATTTGTTTTGTTTTACTTTGTATATAATAACAAATAACGATACTTCGGTCTGCTACATCGCTACGTGATATAAGTGTAATTAAATGGACTCGTATTATATGATTATATATTATAAAAATATATAAAATATTCATTATATTGTGTTTTTCATAAATAAACGTTATTATTATTATTTTAAGAATAATTAAGAAATGTGATGTTTGTGCGATGATTCAATTATATTTTACAACTATGATTAATGGATAACATTTGATTCAGGAAAATATAGTACCTACATAATTCTTTATTACAATAACTATTATTGTTTTATAATTAAATTTAAAATAACAAAAACAATTATTTGGCAAACTAACATAAAATATGATTTTTTATTATAATAATTATAGTAATATATTTTTCCTGTTATGACAATTTAATAATAAAACTGAGTATTAAATATTGTTGATGTAGGTATATTATAAATAATAACAATATAAATAACACATATTTGAAACTGTGCAATGAAACATATGAGTACATGAGTACATTATGAATGGGCTTTGAATAATAATAAAAAGATAAAACTAACAAGAGATTATTTTTAAAAAAAATATTACTTACCCACATTTGGAGGATAAAATTAAAACGAATAAACGTTAATATGTATATGCATTTTTTTTAATAATAATTATAAAAAACACACAAACGCGCGGCCACTCATACAAAAATGTATAGTTTATGCTATAATATATATAATTATACACATGATTATATATGTATATTGTATAGTGGATTCACTAAATCATAATTTAAAACAAAAATATAGGTAAAATGTGATATGTTTAACTTTGTCACAGTAGGTACGATAAAGTAAAAATTTGAACATCATAATATAAATTATTATTAAATATATGTACCTATAGGTCCAGTATTAAATTATAATCATTTAAATTTAATAACATCAATAAATTCTATCTCGTAAAATAAAATTTGCGTCAATGGGTGTCAAAAGAAATTCAAATTCAGTTTTCAGTTGTCCTTCAAAGTCGATATGAAATTGCTTGACCATCTTAAAACAAAGTAATAAATAATTAATTGTTGATTTTCACACTTTGTAAATGCTATATGTTGCTTACTTTTGCCAAGACAATTTGTAGTTCTAGTTCTATGAATCGCTTCCCCGGACACATTCGTTTGCCACAACCGAACGGTGCGACCAAAAACGGTGATTTTTTCGTCAACTCGTCCAGCCACCTTTCCGGTCTGTACAAGGTTGCGTCTTTAAAATTGTTTTCGTCCAAGCACGCCAACCCAGTGTGCAGCAACACGACAGTCTAAAGTAAATATATTATTCGTATACTCGTAAAATAATGATTATTAAGGTACGAGTAAAAAAATGATGTCACCAAACTATTACCCCTGATGGCAATCGGTAGTTGTCGTATTCTATTTCCGATTCCAGCACTCTTGCAATGCACGGAGCAGTGGGTTTAAGCCTGGAGAACGTGATACATATCAATAAGCTAATCAATAAAAAAATAATTGTATATTTTATCATAACTTAAATGCCATTACCTGTGAGCTTCAGTTATACATGCTTGCAAATATGTGGCCTTGTGTAAATGTTCAGTGGTAATAGATGTACCCGCCGGAGCCAGTCCCGACACCTCGTTATACAACCTTTCTTGTACTTCCGGATGTTTGGCGACCAAGTACAATAAAAACACTAGGGTGTTTCCCAACTAAAAAACGTGCGTACAATATGTATAATATTTAAATATTTATATAAAAAGTAAAATCAATTTTATCCAAGCCCCGATACTCCCACCCCCACCTATTTGCGACAAAGGAATACTATAAATATGCATAAACATATAAGTAACGGTGTCTCATATGATAAAAAAAATCTTTAGTTAGAGTTGAAATTGTGTGTGGCAGGTAATGGGAATAAATGACTATAAACTAAGAGACTGCAATCATGTATTATGGAAATTATTGACTCCCGAAAATGACGTCTCAAACTGAGGTGTTTAAAAACAAAATTATTGCAAATCAATAAATATAAAATGAATATCGATACTTCGAATAGATAACTAATATGTATTGATTGACTATAAATTATAATCAATAAATTATGTGAAAACGCATTAAAATAATAATAACAACAACAGAAACATACAAAGTTTTATGGTATCGCATACATTCGAACCTATTTAGATATTTTTTTCTATCTTCTTATTTCTGGTGTATTTATACGCACCCGTTACAGTTTGAGATACACGTATAACACTATAAATTATAATGCAAATTGTTTTTGTTTCGCTGATTGTTAGAATTCTAGTACTAAGTACATAAATCATTAATTATTGTTATTTATACCTATATGCACTCAGTTACTGCAGTACACGAAATTAACTATTTTTATAATAATAATTATTATCATTATCATCATCGATTATTATAACATAGCGTTAACATAAAACAGACGGTTGTAAATAATTATAGTAGGCCGTATGAGATGTTAAATTACTGTTTTTATTCCAGCAGCGATGTAATCGATAATCGCTGCTTTCTTGTCTCTGTTGTCCAACTCTTGGGCCTGTAGTATAGACACGAACACGCTGCGTACATCCGTACAAGACTGTTGTTCGTCAATCAACGCCGAATCTACGATTTCGGACACGATTCTATAAAAATTCGAACAATTCACAACGTGTTTGTTTGGATCGTACAATGTGTACGTTTGACTTTTCTAAAAGTTGTACTTGCTCGTATAAGGCATCTTCGCTGGCTACGAATTCCTTGTACGCCTTGGTCGGTATCAATTTCCAAAGCGGAAATCCGTAGAACGCTTCCTGCGACGCGCGGAACTGACTGGTCACGGAGTCTGCCAGCCGCGTAGCCGTTTCGTTAACTTCTCCGTCCAAAAATCCAAACCTCCTGCCCAAAATCAACGTACACGTGCCTACGATGGACAATATATAAGTCGTGGAAATCACATTTATTAAATAACCACTGCCACTATCACACATACTTTCCAATCCCATCCTGTTACAATACGCCTCGAATCCTGTGACCACGTTATTGCCGTCTCTCGCTTGGGAAATCAGGTCATTAAAATCGTCTGCTAGCTGGTTAACTTCTGGCGAGAAACGTCGTATTGTCCTGGGACTAGTGAGTTCCGGTGTCAATTTATTTCGTAACATCGCCCAGACTTCACCTTGTCTGCAACACGTGTAAGTACAGTGTACATACTTGTGATTAGTATATAATAATGTATAGTTGCGCTGGTAGTTACAGACTACAGATTATAATATTATATTTTAAATAAAATAAACAAGTAACTAAAATAATAAACAGCTCTGATGAACTTACATTTTTCGAAACGAGAATAAGTAATCGTGATTTAATTCATATTAATGTACTAAAATATTTATTAGTCCATATCAGTCATATAGTCGAATTTTCAATACGATTTTCAAATACAACTCATTTTCAAGAACTTTTTACAATCCTATTATGCGTAAATTTTAACTTCAAATCTGCGTTCTCGTGGAATTAAAATTAAGTACTTTGAATTCGAATATTGAATTCAATATTCGTAATATTTTATACACAAGTACGTACTCGTTAACAAGCCCTGTATTTGTGTAGCGATCTGGTCGGGACTTTCTGTAGTTTGCTGTTACTTCATTTGGTGGTCGGATAGGGTACTTTCCGTTTTGTCTAAGTACTTTTTCAATAAAATCTCTGTTTTTGACACTTATAACTGGTATGTTCCACAATGCTTCTTCGCAAATAATATCGCCATATCGAATAAACATGTCTGTGAAATTATTAAAAAACTTATTACTGATATAATCCAATTATAATGCAAATTAATGATGTATCACAATATTTATGAGCGTAAATATCAGGAGGTACTAGAAATATAGATTAACGAGTACTAACATAGTTAATAATACTTACCTATACGAGGAGGTTAAGTTGGGAAATATTTGCGAGTTTCGAGAGTTGTTTTTTTTTTAGGTTAAAACATCACAACCCCCCTCCTCCTTCCAAGTTACGCCTGTGTCTCTATTTACACACCAAATGTTAAGTAACTTTAGGTTTTTAATTAATGAATAATAATAAATCAAAACGATAGTTGAATTTCTATGTCTTGGGCCAAGGACTCTTGGCCTAAGAAGTAGGCTTTTACAGTACTTAATGTTTATTGAGTTTATTAAATATTCTTTGAAAATAATATATTAAATATGTTGGCGTATAAAATGGTTTTCTTGATATTAAAATTGTAAATCTTAATAACTAAAATACAAATTAAACTAAAGTTTGTTATGCATTTATTTTTGTATTGTTTTACAACTTAATACATAAGAATGTTTTTAACTTTTCTGCCCTATTCATAGTATAGAAAAACAAATTCTAAATGAGACTGATTTACCAAAATAATAGCCATTTAGTATTAGTAAATATTAGAAAAAAGTATTGAGAGCTCAACTATAGTATATAATCAATATAGCTTAACTATTAAAATAATATAACACAAAACAATTAGTCAAACATACATCTTACTTTAATAAAAGCTAAACAAAAAAATTATAGTCACATGAATTAAATTATTCTTGTTAATTAAGTTGGAAAAATGTGTATAACTGTTACTAATTTAAGCTTAAGAGGATGTCAGCGCACAATTTGTTTTCTCTCTCTGGCCCACATGCAACATAGACAAAACGCATTTACGCACCAGAATCACTGTTTTTCATATTTTTAGGTAATCTTATAGTAAAATCACCAATTACAAAAATCTAAAAAGCGGGTAAGTCGTGGATGTCACTCTTCTGTGCAGTAGGTTACAAGTGAGTTACTGTAATGGATGGAATTAAATTTGAATCCATTGATATTATATCATTGTATACGAAAAACGATTCTGAACAAGGACGGCTTATCTGTCTAGGATATAATATTATAGATTATTAAAAATTTTCAAATCTTAGCTTTAAAAAGTCGCTCAAATGTTTTGAAAATTTTGCCATATCTAGGTAAGACTAATATAAGTAAACAACCCAAATTTCAAGATTTTACGAATGTTTTTAACTGAATTACAACAAAAAAACTCCCAAAATTAAAATGTCAATAAATAGCTTAAAAATGGATAACATTTTCCGAACATTAAACCGTAAGGTTAGAAACCGTAAGGAACAAGATCCGAAATACAAGAATAAATATCTCTTGTCATTTTTCATTTGAAGCAATATTTCTGGTATAAAACGTCATTCGTAAGTATTTAATATTATAAAATTGTGAAATCGTACGTTTTTTTCTCCTTCAACCGCTTTTATTTCGAGTACCGTTTCAAAAATCGAAAAATGACCTTTCTAAAGTCCCAGCTCAAGAATATTACCTTTCAGAAAAAATGTAACACTTTATACTTTTGAGCAAGTTTAGAGGGAAAGAAAAAGTTAACAGAATAAAAAAGGAATGACATATCGATATTATATTATATTGTTATTTGATTTTGTATTCATCTTTCGAAGTAAACAAAAACATGTTGTACATTTAAATGATGTTTATATTCATTTTACACAATTTTTTGACAATTCAATATGCATTCCCTCAAAAATATTATTCTCTATCTTTTTTGTAACGTGTGGTTTTACCCTAAGATTACCAAAAAAAATAGTAATACGATTCTGCGGAAATGCGTTTTTTCTATGTTGTGCGTGAGCCAGAGAAAAAAATCCAATAGTGTGCTGACATCTTCTTAACTCCTTTTGATTATCCTGTGAAGTTGTATTAATTTAACTATAGAATCATTTCGTTTGATTACACAAATATTTAATCGAGAATATATTGTTGTATAGATAATATAGAATATAATAACTTGGAAATAGATGCTAAAACGATGTTGTATTGTACACCAATCGAAATTAAACTTGCTGCTTAATATTATACAGGTAAAAATTTTAAATTTAATTTCATCATCATGAATATTATAAATGTTAAATTTGTGTGGCTTTACTCAATGTACATATTTTACTAATTATTATATGCAGGTAATATTGTTTTCCCTTCAATAACGTGCGGAATGATGCGTAACTGTCCGTGATGGGTCCCAAATTAAATTCAAGATAGGTAATAATATGATAATATTATTTTGTCTATAGTATACTTTATTGTTATTGTATACCTTTGTATGCCAAGTGAACGGCATTCAGTTTATACAAACCGAATTTCCAATAGATCCATCTTGTTCCAAGTACAGGCAACGACCTTGGTCCTGGGATATCCGCAATAGTTTTGTATATTTTTCGTTGAGCATCTGAAACAACCATTATTTATATCAATGACTCGAACAGTAAACATTGGCCTTGAACAAAATTATCTTGCTCAATCCAAAAACCAAAAGTCTATTATATTAAATTTAAACTGGATATATTGCAATAATGCAATAACCTATACGTCTGATTTTAAAACACTATTATCGCATCTCAAATTAAATTTAACACTTATAAGTTATAACCATATTAACTATAAGTCTGTATAAGTCTCATTAGTTTTGCAGTTTTGCTATAAACTGCAATACCTAATCATACTTAATTCTGTATATAGAATAAAGAGGAAGCCGAGGCTAGTTGTCACAACATTATTATCTCTGAAACTTGACGGTGATTTTGTACTATGGGCTGATGATGATAGTTGTACAATGAATTTTAATTTTTAAGACAAAAAAAAAGCAATTTTTAAGTCTGAGAGTAATTTTTTAACGTGAATACATATTTTAATATTTGCAGCCATTTATATACCTAGGTACTATAGCTAAAATTAATGCTGTAATTATTAACCTGAAAAATAATTAGAGTATACTTAACGTGTTTTTTTCGTTTGTATTGAAAAGTAATATAATTTATAAACTTGATTTGCCATCAAATAGGGGATTGAGATTTGCTGTCACAAAGTATAAGTTTTGTTACCACATCATGTGCTTATAACGTTACAACTTATATAGTTCATACTAAATATATGTCTAAATTTATAACATTAAATTAACTTGTTTTTTATTTATGGATTTAATTTTTTTGTATCGAACTGTTATTTGACACTAAGTTAACACTGACAACTAAGAGTTTAATTTCAATGTGGTTTATCATTTGATTCACCTGGGACAGCAAACCTCATGATCGCGATGATATAATAACCACGACCCAGAAGCGTGGTAGATGAGTGTCACAATTTTTTTTTTTTTTTATAAAATTTAAAACTTAATATCAATGTTTGGTTATTTAGTATATTCCAAGGATCATGATATGTTGAATAATGTAACAAACAACACTAGAATAAAATAACATGTATCTTTAAAAAAATAAATAAATACCTAGTTAAAACTGTGGCAACTAGTCCTGGTTCTCCTACATATCTAATATTTGTTGAAGTTCAGAATGGTTAGTATAAGAACAATAGTTACAACAAAAATACAATATGCTTGCGCTAAAGAAATATTAGAACTACACAATATACTGTTTGTATTACAGAAGTAAAAAAATTTGATGTTCGCTTCGCTCGCATATAAAACAAAATTATATTAATATATAATAGTATTATATTATACGTCATAATGTACACGTATTTTATGACCGTAGTTTTAATCTTTTGACAATCATAGATAAATATTTATTATCAATGATTTAATCATAATTTCCAATAAATTCAGGAAACAAAATGTCAAATGGTACCTATGTTACAAGTTCGTAGACATAATATAAAATTAATTATTGAAAATTCAAATCATAATATTTTTTATGAACTGCACAACATTTAAATAAGAACTGCACATTTTATGCACAACTGCACATTAGCGCAAGCTCTGACAATATTTAAGACTTTTACTAAAGTTTTAATAATTTGGCTATAAAAATATATTCCTTTATACAGTAATAATATGACAATTTATAAATACGAGATTTAATAAATTAGTGACAAAATCATGAAACATTTTGTAGTATTATTAACTATAATCTCATACATATAATCATCGTGTATAGGTACTTATGTTCCACGTTAGTTTTGTAGACATAGACAATTAAATCATAACAACCAAAAATTATTTTCTAATAGTGATGTTTGTTTGATTATTAAATTATATTATTAACATTTTTATAGAATTGGATATTAATTTAAAGCTATACTATATATTATTTGATGAAATGTAATATTAATACCACAGTTTGACAACATTTTTAATTCAATTTATAAGAAGTTTTTGATGGATATTAGTTTTATCTAGTGAATTAATATTATTTTAATAATAATATAAAAATATAATGGTTTATAAGCTATTCTTAAATATAAATGTAGATTCTGTGCTCGTCCCCTTCGCTCTGCCGTAGAATACCTGCAGGATTAAAGAACCATTGCAAACCGTGTATGCCTATACCTTATGACTAGCATGTTCACCCTCATTTTATTTATTCCTCTTAAATAATTAAGTTATTTCAATTCTTGAATTCTTTTATGCTACTTAAGGAATTTCCAGTAACTTCTGTTTTTCCTTTGAGATCCCCCATCCTTTTTACTGTAAATTATTTAATGGATATTATTTTTGAAAATGTTTATGTACTTATATCAAAATTTGAATGAGAAGTTTCTTAGTTATTAAAATGTTTGTACTAAGGATAATAGTTGTTAAAAATGGTTTAAGAAAAAATATAATATAGACGTAATATTAGAACTAGTATTTATTATACAGAGTCATTTTTACAAATTATTAATATTGATACATTAATGTTAATGACTAATATTTTATTTTTATGGGGGTGAATTTGTTATGATATAAAGTTGTGCTGTTGTAGTATATTTGGCAGCACAAAAGTGTCAAAAGCTTTATTGGCGGAAAAAAGGCCAACAAATTCTGGGAATAATCCAACAATGTCCAACAAATTTGTTGGATGTGTTTCATATATGTTTGTCATAGTTGTGCTGCTAACCTTAGAAGGGTATATATTTAAGATATTGAATAAACTTGGAAAGAAATATTTTCAGGTTATTTGTTTGGCAACTTTGTTATAAAATATAAATCATTACAAAAGTAGAGATGAAAAAAATGTTTAATTGAACAATAATTAATATAAACGTTAATTTTTAGGAATCATAATAATTATCCTTTAAGAGGACGCTATACACACAACATGCATGTGTTGTCTTTTTCATACAAACATACAACATAGGTAGCAAAAACTTATTTTTATGGGACAACTTTGCTCCTTCTGTATTTATTGCAGAATTACCAACATTTCAATATTGTCGAAGTATTTTTATTTTTTTGATAGTACCAACCAATAATTTAAAATTATTAATTTGAAAAAAAATCTTATTTTCTTAAACTGATTACTTAAACTGTATTTATATTATCCAAATAATAGAAATGCTACGGCACACATAATTTACACCCCTGTGCGTTATGGAGTTTTAGTAATCCTGCAATAAATCTAGAGGGAGTAAAGTTGTCCCGCACAAAAAAAGTTTTTAGTATGTTGGATGTTTCTAATAACGGAGACAAGACATGCGGGTGTAGCATCCTCTCAAAAATTAATTATTCCTTCTTTAAGTGACATGATAAATAATTTAACTTTAATAAATACTAAATCTCGTAAAACAGATTTAATTAGATCAAAATGATGAACCGGTTTTGTACTTAAAGATCAATAATTTTTTAATGAAGTTGATTGTTTTTATTTAGAACTAACCTTATTTAAATATTATGCTGTAATTGAATACCATTATAATGATTTCAAAAAATAAAAAATTCTACTTTATATTGTAATAATTTTAGTAATAAATTATGTTTTACCAAACATTAAAATGACTTATGACTTATTATTATGACTTCAGAAAAACAGTTTAAATTATTTCACGGTTTTGGACATGACTTAGGTACATTAATGTTTATAAACAATGTTATTGGAATCGGCTACAATATTGGAATGTTTTCAATGTCAAGAACCATCGAAAAAATGTTCGTGAACAAACAATAAACAAGGAAATCTTTTTTGATAGTATCTATTAAGTTCTAAAAAAACATATTTTTAACCGTTTATTATTTGTTGACAACAATGTAAGAAAATATTAAAAACTTACATAAGCCGTAAAACTTTAGTTACAAATTACAAAATAATGTTATTACAATTTACAAATCCATACAAGCCAATCTCAGATTAAAACGTAAATTACAATATTTTTAAATAATTAAATTATCAAAAAATATACTTATTTTTTATGTGAACATTTATAATTAAGACTTAACCAGTTGCGTCTACGCGCAGCATAACAGTAGGTAGATTCTATTTTACAGCGTACACTTATATGGTTATATTTATAATTTTAGTTTACTTGGGTTTGTAAGGTAAGTCTTAATATTTAAAAATAAATATGAATTACGAACAGATGGTTCTCATGAGAAATTCGATTATATTTGAAACTGATTAGACTTACCGGACGAATATCCGAAGATCGAATAAGTGCCGATGATGTATTTCGACACGAGTTTTACAAGGGCCGTGATGAATGCGATCACTGTGAAAAAGGCACCTTCGATTTTGTTCCAATATTTTTCCTGTAGCACCATACCTATAAAAAAAATAACACTAATTTAAGCGGGTTTAGTGCGACACGTGAATTCTTATAATACTGTATGTACCAACTGTGAGTTCAATAATACGTTAACAATTGCGAATAAGATTGAAACCTGCATAAAAAAAAGAATCAAGAACATTCGTCAGGTACGCAATTATAAAGATCAGTCAGTACGAAATAATGATAAGAACGAGAATATAATTTACATACCTAATTCGCTTCGTTTATATAAATCTATAATAATAATAATAATTATAATAATGATATTATTTGGATATGTACACACATATATATATATATATATATAATATAGATATACTATTATTATTTATTATTAATATGTTTATGTGTTTTAATTAATGCATTAAACGAATATATTTTTATCAAACGTGTTATGATAATATTATACGTTATTCTAGTAATGTACTAATGTATAAAATAAGAACCTATTTTAAACAAAACTAAAACCCCATTTTTATAAATCAATTTAGTACTAAATAAATCTAAAATGATTTTCCGTTAAATATTTTTTCTGTCAGAGTAAAATTATTATTATTATTTTATTATTTTAATCAATTACAGTATGTATTTTAATATAGATGATGGCTACCTACATTATATAGTAACTACACAACGCATTGATGCACGGAAAAAATATGTTCACGCATTCTTGTTGGTTAGTAGCTACACACAACAATATATTATTACTTCACGAAGACATTAAATTTGAAACAAATACCACATTTATATGAATGTTGTCATAACTATACCTATGCTACTTAACATTTTTTATTATAAATTAACGAGACGAGTGGCGTATTACTCCAGCTATTTAATAATAACATTTGAATTAGTGTGTTTATCAGGGTTTTAACTTTTAATACAAGTCTCTCGTTTTTATATCCACATCATTAAACTGTCTTAACGCATTAGAACAATGCAGTTTTCTGTGGGTTGCCGGATGAGTGTCATGTATAGCTGAATATCTTCATCTTGTGTAGGTAATGTGATACCATCCAACATTTTGTTACCTAAGTGTTATAAATACGTAACACAAAATGACATGGTATAGAGTGAATCCGGCTTCAGAGTTTTCATGTAATTTATTGAAATATGGTAGGTATCTAAGAAGTGTTTATAAAAATACGTATCGAAAAATTCCACTTGAATTGTATCAATTCAATTTAAATTCCATCAGTACAAGTGATGCTATAATATCAGTTATGTTATCATACTTAATATAACATACTATATATTCATATATCATACTGTATATACTTATGTTAATTAATTAATTATTACTTGAGCCTACCATGCGTTAATTCAATAAAAAATATAAATAAAAACAATCTGGTTACTAGAATAGGTGTACTTAGTATGTTTACTAAGTATGTTTTCCCAATGAAATGAGACTAACGGAATCAACGAAATGCAAAATATATACTGCTACAAAATGTGGAACTAGTCGATAAAATATGTACCAAGGTGCTTAGGGGTAAATAAAATAAACAAAATAGTGTTTATTTTAATATTATACTAAGATTTATATAAATCAGTTAAATTGATTAATGGTTAAAACACTTAAAACTGAACATAATATTTTATTATTATATTATACTATATTATTATAAATATTGAACTCATTATTGTTATATTTAACTGTAAATAGCGGACCTATTTTCTCTGAAATATTTTCTATATAATAATGTTATACATTTAGGTATAATTTTAAAGTTAATATTTTAAATATTTTATAAAAATGTCAGTTTTTACATAACAATTATAATATTATATGCTAGTGGCTAGTCTAATATTATATATGAAATATATCGTGTCAGCTATACCTGCCTAGTACCTACATATATTATAATTTTATGGGCTTCTAAATATGTCAGTTATTTATATATATATATATAAAGTTAATGGAATGCATTGGTAACAAACTTATGGTTCTGGCATTTTAGTACTATACGAGTATAACCATAATTTTCAACATTGTTAAATTTCTTTTCTCTCTTGTTCAAATTTAAGTTTTTTCATCATGCTTTGGTGCGAGAGAAAACCTAATGTTTCCCTCTCACTACCTCCCTCCATTATGTTAGCCTAGAAGTGATAGCCAAATTACTAAATCCATATGTATTGTATCATACAAGATGTAAGATGATATAAATAATCCTTTCATGCTTATAAAAATAATGATATGTTTAGACAATGCGAGCGGGGGGATTTTAATATTTCGTGAAATTATATCGAAAAACACTGTCACTAGTTTAAAAATAAATTACTTAATTCTCCTCATGTATTTATTCCAAAATGACTTGTATTTTAGGGGAACTATGTAAGAAATCGATTTTCACCTTCCCCCTTTAAAGCCTTGTCCTATTGAAATTATACATGGTCAGAAATTAATAATGCAGTCATTTTTAGATAAATTTATATATTTTATTAATTTCTGTAATAATAGCGTACTTCTGCACCCGTCTACTTGTATCACTATATTTTTTTTTCTAAGCTTTTATGCCATACCTAACTTCATTCAATATTTTGAAGCGTTCTAAGATATGAGACAAAATCTCTTATGATGATGTGGTTTGGGTAGTTTGGCTTTGTTAAATAATTGTATAGAAATATAAATCACAATTGGAGACGTATTTTAAAGGTTCACTGAAGTGAAAAATGCATGCTGGTCTAATTTTGTAGATAAAAATTATTTTTAAAATAAACAGTTAATAAAAATATTGTTTTTCTCGTATGTGAGAACACGCAAATATGTATATATTTAAAAAAAAACCTTAGGAATAGTTCCTGCTGAAAAACGTATCTCCTCCCATGCGATAATGGTACATCATCAGCTTTAAAATTAATCGACTGAAGCCGTCGTGCTCGTCATCGCGCCGTAGAACTATGACAAGACTATACGGTAACAAAATGCGACGACCACGATGGTGCGGTAGCTGTCTGCCGTCGCCCGTCACAACCATCAGAATTAAAACAAATTTACTATAGCCAGTCGTTAAGCGTCAATTAAACGGGTTGTACGTGAGATTATGTGACATAACGCGTAATCGTTCGTAGACATAACAATATTATTAACATCGTTCGTTATCACGCCTTAGAGCTGCCGTTGTCGTGCGTGCGCGAGCTTAAATACAAAATATTTGGTGATTATACACGTGCGTTTTTTTTTTTTTTTGATCCCCTCCCTCCGTTTGTAGGTACCTATTTATGAATTTTTTTATGCTATTGTATTGGTCGTATACTTACAGAGGTCCAGAGGTGTACCTTTATACCACTGCCCACCGGCGTGGTGGTGTATATAATAAGTACAGCACAGAAACGGATTGAACGGCTCGTACAAGATAAGTGCGTATAAGACCTTGAAACCCTAATAATTATTATTGCTGTCCGACGTATACATAATAAAAATAATATCATAACGTACGTCGTGAACGACTTGTGATCTGGGCGCTGGCCGGACGTAATACAAATCGTACCTAATTATAATAATAAATTAAATGCCCAGACGGGCGGCTGATAATCGACGACGCGGCTTGCCAATCTCGTGCAGCGCAGACGTCATCGAAGACGTCTTTCCGTATACTTTTGTTACGTATTGTTATGCCTACCTATTATTGTAGTGTTGTATATATATTTTTCGGTTACGTAGTGAAATGTATTCGCACGACGTATGCACGTGTAGCTAGAATGTCCTAAATGCGCGGACTATTTACACTGGGCGATGCTAGTAAGTACCTATACGTTTAAAAGTCAAGTTTTCAGCAAAAAAATAGACATATTTCGAAATGATTTTTTTCGATGAAAAAAAAAAATCTTAACGTATACGATAATAATAAATATCGTCCCGAAGAGAAAGAAAACAGAAGCACAATGACGAGACGTTATGTTCGTTCGCTGTAAATTATAATAATACATAGTAAACCGCGGACACCTGTTGTACATGATTATACTGGCTATATGTTGTATTTATAGGTACTTATAATAGTATATAAATTATAAAAATAGTATATTATTATACTCACCCGTGAAGCGTCTACGCGCAGGTTCCTTTTTTCACGCTCGTTATGCGTTCAACGCATAAACAATCGTTGGCTACAGTTTGTATTCTTTGAGACCGCACGGAAATCCATTGGATATGTGAACATATGGGTAGGTATAGTTAGGTAGGCATAGGCACCATTCTTCGCGAGTGCCGTCGTCGGTAGTACGTAAACTGCACGGAGAACAAGACGAACTGTACAAGACGACTCTGTAGGCGCACCGTTGTTATATATCGTATTTATCCCAAGATACAAGTTGAACAGACATTTGTACACTAGCGCATTCTTCTTTATTTTTTTTTCTTCCACCAGCATAACGACTTCCTTTAACTTCGCGCCAAGGTCGTGTGGCCCACCACCGGTACACAATATCTATTCCGTGCATTGCCGCACACGCCGGACACACTTACAAGTTACCACCCCGCTAAATCGTTTCTTTTCGGGAAGAGTTTGGTGTGCAGAAATCGGCAGTGTTTATTACTATATTTTACACGCAAATAGTATCTTGTAATTTGCAATGTCTATATTATTATAATGGATAATTATTAATGTAATGGTTACTAATTATTATTATATTAGTTGATGACAATTCCAAAATTTCAAAGTTACTGACATATGGTTTATTTATTTTTTTACACATGTAATATTATAGATAACTAGAAATGCGAAAATCAAAACATATTTTTATAAAATTATACATAAATCTTATAAGTAATTTCAATAACAAAACATAATATATAATAGCACTAAGGAACTATTGAATCAACCACCTATATATAGGTATGTGGACAACACAACATATAGAACGCGATGAATACTGCCGAGATCAGACTCCGCAAATTCTAACATTTTACGTTTCGTAATATTTATCCATTTGTACATTTATGTACTTAATTCCTGAAATATATGTGTTATAATAATTGTTGTCAGAAATAAAGATGTTCCTTTTTTTTGCATATAGAATAAGAATTAAAAGGTTAAGAAATGAATATTATTATAATCATTAAATGAATTATATTACTGCAGCGTATGATATAGAAAGGAGATTGATTCTTTTCTTAATACTGCAACATTTTTAACCTTTGACATATTTAAAATTTAAATTATATAGACTTTCTGATTTTTTGGGGGATCAGAAAGGGGTAAACTATATTTTAGTTATATATTTTATTACTGATTAATAATGAATATAATATAAGATATCTGCCATATGTCTAACAGTTCAAAGGTACCGAGATATTTTTTTTATACATCAGTTATAATAATTATTATGAATAACAGTACGTTGTTATATAATATAATAATTAGGGTTTGGAACTTATTGCACTCAAGTTATAGGAAATATTCATGCAAATATGCACTTAAAATAACCGAAATACGCGTGAAAATATGCAACTCGATATTTTTTTAATAGCCATTAAAATCTTTATTTATTTAAATTAGAACAATATTTTTTTTAATTATAATTTTTTTTTTTTACAACAATAAACATTATATTATTATTTATTAGTTAATTGATAAAAATTTATTTATTTATTTACTATTACTGTGTATATGTCCGATAGGTAATTGACCGACGCATGAAAGTAAATTAATAATGTTAACCTTTAAAACAAATTTACCTAACATGAAATGAAAACTGTACAAATATTCTATAAATAACAATTAAATTGCGAAAATTTGTCAAATATGCGAACACAATTTTTGTATTTCAATCCGTTACGTCTTAAAACAAATTTATATCTTACTTAGATTATTCTGCAGTCATTATTAAAGAATATTCAAATTCAACAAGTCCCGAACCCTAATTATAATTGATATATATATTATATTGTATATTTAGATACTTCGAGTCTTGATTATTTCTTTTTTAAGTACCTAGTCATTGTTTATTATTCATTTTCCAGTGTCTCTGAAATTAATTAACTATTTTCACATTAATAAAACATGAGATTGGAACAGCTGATAATCAATCTGACGAATATCCTTTGTAATAATCGAACACCGTATATGTGCATCGTGCTTATAGCTTATGATAATACTTACTGGTTATTGCCTTTTTGTGTTATAAGAAGAAGAAAAAGACGTAGCAATCGGTCCGTATATTTTTATATTATAATATTATCCTTGTGTGTTAGCACACGAATATATTATTATTATTATTAGTACGAAATAATCTTGTCGACACATCACAATAAAATGTCAGCAGCTACCTTAGAATTTTCGACGATTATCATTTTATTGAATAGGAAAAAAGACCAGACGTCGTTGGATTCAACCCTTTCAACATGTGTAGGGGTTGTTAGTTCATTAATCAAACGCGTCTGTTGTCTAGGTGACTTGGAGATGACGTGTGTGTGCTGTGCGAGTGTGTGGGTACGTGTGTGTACATATATACAGTATATTGTATATATGTAAATTATATAAATGATGTAACAAATATCTTACAAGTAACCATACGATATAACAGTCAACGGCAATTATTAATTTAGGGCTAAGATTTATACACAACATATTTATGTATACATATTACATAAGCTACATAGAAAATATCTATACGTTTCGTTTTGATGAAATATGAAACACAAATGTAATGAAATAGGTAAATAGCAAGTAAATTTGACTGATATAATTTTCAAACTATATCATTAAGACTATTTATTTAAAGAGATTCGTAATAATTATACTCGTAATTTAAAAACAGATTAATATATTTATACCAATACTATAAAACATTTAAAAATGCATACCTATTTAATGATTTTAAATTATTTTGGTTATACAATAATAAGTATTTATTACTATTTTTAACCGTTGTCAATTTTAAAAGCATTAAAAATTATTTATATCTTCAACTTTAAGCGTAATTTATTGTAGAAAATTGAATATAGATAATAAATAACCACTTTCATAGCATGGCCCCTCACATCAAATTTTGGGCCGGTGTTCTACATATTTTTGCTGGCCCAAAAAAATATTACCTATTTAATTTAAAATAAGAATTTCTATCAAAATGTCTAACATTTAAAAGATTAAAAGTTCATTTCAACAGGTCGCTGAAATAGTCGACTTCGTGTACTCCAAGCCCCAAGATCAACAGATCACCTTGACGAGCCTTGTCTCTCTCTCTCTCTCTATGTATATATATAATTTACTATGATACATTATATATGTAAATTTAACAATAATAAGCACACATTACATTCTATGGATATAAAAATATATATCATTATTTTGTTTTTGTTTATTTCTTAAAGTACTTTAAATAAAACATCCTAAAATATTAATTTCAAAAAAAAAATCTTAATCGCGGAACGTCAGTTAGATATCAACGTAATTATTCAGCGTTGTATTAGGCATTAGCTCTATCGTTTAATATATATATACATCATGGTCGGGTCACTGTATTTATGTAATCTGTCATACCTTCTAGTTATATAGTGATTCATAATTTTAAGCGTTGGGTACTTGAAACTTGAGTGATGATTTTTTTTTACAGTAGGCTAAAATGCTTAAAAAAATAATACAAGATCCCATACAAAGAGTTTTTAGATTAATAAGAAATATTCAAATATATAATATACGAGCATGATTTTTTTTTATATATATTTGTTTTAATTAAAGTTTTGACTAGATTCGTCAAAACCACAAAAATAATACAGTATAAAAATACACAATAAAAAATAGATTTTATATTGGTAGGTACATATAAATATAACTATATAAGAGTATAATGTAAATAAAATAGTTCTAGTAGAGTTTTGTCAAAGACTAGTTCCATGTATAGGAGTGTATCACATGCCAGAATCGGCTTGAGTCTGCAAAACTCCTGCAGGAGCAAGCTTCAAGAGTTAATCACCCACCCACCCATATTTTACTTAGTACATAATATATTTATTACACCTAGTTTACCTAGTCTATCACATATTACCACTATTTCTCGTGATTTTCTCGTGTACGACAAAATTCATAAAAAAAAAATAGCCTTATTAGGCTAATAATATTAGCTTATGAAATTTTAAGTATAGGTTGTCATTTTGTTGATAGTGGGTTACCTAATTATAAATATAAGGGTGAAAGATATTAAAAAGTTATATAGTTCTAGAACATCGTGATTCGTGAATCTAAAATTTCGAACAAAAAAAATTGAAAAGTCAATAGTTTTTAAAATAATGAATGTTGTTTAGTGAAATAGATCACCCTGTATAGATCTCTAAATATTTAATTGTGATACATACAACCTACATTAACCTTATCGCAGTTTGAACTGTATCAATTCTTATGGGGTCAAATAGATATTTTTTCAATTTGTAAGCAATGATGGTTTGATTGAAGTTAGTTGTCTTTTGTACTCAGCTCGTGATTATAATATAATTTTTTTCTTACTCAGCGTCATTAACCATCATTGTATACATAATATAACAGCCTATTATGTGGTATTTGGTAATACAATATTAATAAGGTAATAATTTTTACTATTGTAAGTTAAGATTTTTAATATTGTTTTTTTTTAATATGTCCAACAGTATATCTATAGGTATAACTGTACAAGTAAGTAAAATGTAAATAATATTATATTTATTTCTATATAAGCCAGGCTAAATTTAAACTTTAAGGGGCCAGGGGCAAAGAAAATTATCCAGGAGCTTCTGGTATAAAAAAATTGCATATTTTATAGCTTGTGTAAATATATTTTTAATTTTAATTATAAATTATGTTATCTACATTATTTTATCACTATTTCATAATATAGTAATGCATATCATCTACAAATGTACAATGTACTTAGTTATAGGTGCATAAAATAGTGGCTAAAAAGTGTTGGATTAAAAATAAAATATTGTAAATGTATATTTTTTCAACATTCAAAAGTTGAGTAACATTTTGGACTTTTTCTTCATAAATTCATCTATTATATCATCAAATTACAAAATATACAATATCACTTACAATCTTCATAATTTCTAAAAAAAAAATAATGATCTAATATGTACTATTGTAGTTCTCAGTGTATATATTTTTATAATTTTTATTCGACATATAATATAAAAATTTCCTAAAATAATATTTTTATTTTTAAAACCTATATATTTTTTTTTCTTAATCTAAAATAAAACCTATACTACAATTTTTACATTTTTAGCCTAATGGACTCTTAAATATTGGCCCTAATGCGATAATGTTCCCTTCAAATTCAACCCTATACATAATTATTATCTATATACAGATTACACCTATAATTTTTAGTTGCGAAATATTTTTAACCATCACCACTTTATAATATTATTTTGTATTCTACATTTTAGTTACTATTTTATTGTAAATTAGATATCTGAATTTTATCATAAAACAATATTTATTACAGAATAATGGGACGTGTCATGTATGTGATATACATTTTAATCAACCATGTTATATTGTTTGAAAATAGTTTAACCTTGATTTTAATGGATTTAGTTTTATTATAAACCTTTAGGTATATATTCTAGTTTTTATTGAATTGCGTTACAGAATAATTGAATTTTACTTGACATAAATCAATTTGTTGTATGGAATCAATAAACGAACGGGCTGAATATTATGTACTAGCCCAATCACTAACCAGGCCAACTAAAAAGCGCATAAAGACATTTTAAATATTAAATTGAACAGAACAAATAAAATTTAATTAGTGGATAAGATAAATAATAATAAATATCATATTGTTGTTGTTGTATACTTGTACAACTTGAATACACATGCGTATAGCATATAATATCCATGCACCCATCGTTTTCCACTTGGTTTAATTGTCTTCCCCACGGTCATTACTCATTTGTAACCTGATATTATAATATTATGGTAAACCTATGATAAGTTATACGTGAAAAAAAAATATCCGAGGATAATAACTTGTAAAATAGGGGTGAAATAAATTTACCGACGTTCTACCGTTTCATGGGTTCAATCTCCTCCTTTTATAATAGTTATTGACCGTTTAAACAAAGCTGCCGATAGCAGCTAAACTTTATAATATGATTAGACTGAATTTACCAATCATCAAATTTACAATTAAAAATAATACACCTTAGGAGGATAAATAGGACACCTTACCTCAAATGACCGTATTGATGGTATTTAAATTTAATTTTAAATTGAGTTATAAACTTATAACTTATAAAATATAAATTATAACTATTTATAAAATATTATAATTATTTATAAGTAGTATAGCTCGCTTTAAAATTTGAATATCAATGAAAGCCTTTATGAGATACCCTAGGGCCTAGATAATATTTTTAATTTCTAAGTTTTTAACAATTATTAATTTAGTGTGTACCACTTAATAATTCAATAAAATATTATTTTAATAATAATATACCTATACTTATGGGCGCCCATTGGGGGGGGGGGGGAATATAGGGCTCTTTCCCCCTGGATAAAAAATAATATGAATTAACTGTACTTATATATATATATATATATATATAATATATATATATACGACAATACAAATATAACATGCATATTTACATTCATATGTGAAAATAACATTAAATCTTTACTTTCTTAAATTTGAGAATTTTTTATTTTGACCTTCCTTAAAATTTTACCTATGGACGCCCATGCCTATACTCTATAAGTTATTAAATGGTTTTTATAACATATACATTTACTAGCTTTTTGACTAGCACATAAAACACATTAATTAGAAATCTATAAGTAAAGGTAAACTATAATAATATACTATTATGCATAAAGACTAAATAAAAAGAAGCATTTTTGGTTATAATTTATAAACAAACTCGCGGGTTCAAACGCTACTCTTATTTTGGATAGGCGCACCCGATGTTTCAATAGAATATAATATAATTATTATATAGGTATACCAATATACGATATCTATACAGATTACATAGTACCAATTTTATTTGTTATTTAATCATTTAATACTTTAATAGTTTTCTTTTTGTCTCCTCGGTCAAATTTTCTTATGAATTATATAAGAGTGCGTTATTTTGTTTAAATATTATGTATAATTAAACGTCTGTTTGTTGCACAACATAAAGGTGCTATCCTCGTATACACGCAATTAGGTAGATAACTACACGCCGTTAAATAAAAAAAGGAATATTGTTTTAGAACAAATAAATAATATATTATTCGTTAATCAATTGAGTTTATTTAGAACAAAATAAAATAATAACAATAACAATATTTATTGCAAGAACAACGCGGTGTGTGGTATGTTAGATATACCGAATGTGTAATGATACTGTACAAAACACTGAAGACGACTCTCAGAGAGGCGGGGAAGTGAGATTTTAGGTTAACATTTTTTTTTAGAAAATCTGCACTTTATGTTTATCTATATGTATATGCTATATATATATATATATATATATATATCACTAGTCTGTATGGACATTCTTATTAAAGTTTTCGAAAGAAATTTCCAACCTTATCCATGGCACTCCTTGCCATCTTGGTGGGAGCTCTGTACATCCCCTTAAACTTCTGTTTCATTGATTCTCCGTCTTTGGATTTCGACATCAGATCCATAGCTGCTTCAATCACTTTGAACAGTCGGCTTCTCATACGGGGCTCCTTGAGCACGTTATTGGTCCGAGTGACTGAGTCCCTGATAAAGTCACGAATCTCTGGAGTTGTCCAGATACGTTCGAACACCTCCGACGTCTCTCTGAAATTGTCCGACGTCGTGTTCAACTCTCTAACAATAAACGCCACCAACTTTTTGAACATACTTCTCGTGTATTGGGAGTTACTGTTGGTGGCCATCACTTCGATGAAGTTTATGAAGGCCCGGGCTGTGTCAGTGCACACGGCGTCGGAGCCCATTTTCTCAGCTGTTATAAACGTCAGTTTCATCATGTCCATAGCATCCTTATTACTAAATGCATTGTCCCAAATCTTCGATTTGTATTCCTCGCACTGATGGTACTCCATCTCTGATTCTGGCTCTTCTTTTTCCTCCATATCTGGTTCGGACACTTCTTCCTGCTCTTTCTCTAATCCGATCACTTCTTCCCCATCATCGTACTGTACCTGCTCATCAGAGCAACTAGCTTCCTATGCATACACAACATATTTTTCATAATATATGAAACACACCTATACTATATAGAATAACTCTCTGACATCCCATATTATATAGATAATTATAATTTATAAGTAAATATTTTGTCGGTAAAAACGATATATCTTTCATCCCCCACTACCACTAAAACTTTGATTCAAATAATTAAAAATCCATAGGTGCAATTAGTCTAAATTGAGACATCATACCATCCAACTACTATATAGTTATCGACATATTGGTATTGGTCGTACTAACATAATTTATTGTATAACTTAAGAAATAAGAATAATTTTTTATACATATTATATATATTTTTAATTATTTCTATATTGCAAAACCCTTTATTAATAAGATTAAAAAACTGGAGAACTACAAAAACTTGGGTCTAATCCCCCTCTAAGCCTCCCTAATTGTGCCTATGACCGTCTCTTAGTACTAAAAATACGTTCTGATATAAATTGATGGGTATATAATCGTATCGAGCAGTAAATTATTGAAAAGACTGAAATATACCTACTATTGAAGTCATAGGTATCTCTCAGTAGCTGGTATGTCTCAAGTCTCATTTTTCTGAAGTAGACAAATTTTGGCCACATGCAGTTATTTCAAGCCTATTATATAATGATTTTTGAATATTGAGTATTGTCCGTGAATATATCACTTATTCTGCACCACTAATTATTCTGCACCACTGTAAAACTACGCTTGCAATTTTTTTTTTTAATAATTTGTATTGGGTCTTTTTCCAAATTTATAGAAAAAAATAGACATCTAAGTATTAATATCAGTACTTGGTGTTTACGAGGACTTTATTTGGCAGAGTTTTTTTTATAGGGTAAGGGGTATGTTCTTCATAATAGCCTCTCTATATTTGTTTCAACTATATTATAATTGTAGCAAAATTGGAAATTTTATTTGAATAAAAAAAACATTAGGTACACATTTTCCCTGTAGTCTTTGTGTATAAAATATATACATATTTACTGTACAGAAGTAGGCGAGACTTTATATCGGATCGTCGTTTTTATGCGTATTTTATTATGCTCGTAAATCCGTATTGGTTTGTTTAAGCAAATGTATCGAAGAATATTCATCGGAACCGTTGTACAACGATTGGTACTAACAAAAAAAAAAGCGGTTACGCGCAGTTATAAAATTAACCCATTTTAGATGCAAATAAAAAGACGTGTTCAATATAGAACAAAAAAAATATATATATAAATAATATAATACGTATAATATTGGCGTAATGTAAATTGAAACGTCGCATTCCGGATACACACGTTTCATCTATGTAGTTAGTTTGATTCATTACCCATTTCAAGTAATGTATTAGATCCTAATCGAATGTTTTTTTTTTTTTTAATCTGTTAGTTATATCGATAACAATTTTTGCACATGCAACATCGTCAAAACATGTACGAGCGGTATCTGATGACCGGCGATCATTTTTATGTAGAACAATCGCGATCAATACTCATTCCAGCAAACGATTATCGTCTATGATGTTTATATTTTATGATAGGTACGTACCTACAGAGTACAGGGAGATTCGCCGAGCATGTAGCTCACCGCCATTTTTCCTTTAGTAATTATTCCAAATTCCGATTTTTATATGTCGTTATATATCAATGCACATAATAATCTAATTCTTAGATTTTTTACAAAATTTAAGGAACGCATGTGATGACACAAACTATTGTTTTTCAAACGAGAACCAATCTTTTTACTGTAAACCATCCAGAGAATGATTTTTTTGAAAATTTTGATGTACCTACCTATCTAAAACAACATTTTAACAAGTAGTAGGTATCTATATATGAATTATAAAAATATACATACCTATTATACCAAGCAATATACCTATTGCTGACTAAGAAATTAAGATAATAGTCACCAAAAATTTCAGAAAACTATACAATAAATGTAATCTTTAAAATTATTAGTTTATATACCTACTATATATACATCATATATGTATTGTATTATTTGTATGTATAGTATATAATATTAGACTCAACCCTAATTCAATTTTATCTATTAATTATTATCATAACAGTACTCACAAAGTCAATAAATAACTCACTAACTGCAGCTTGTTCAAATTTCAGTTTGGATTCATCAACATTTTTTAAAAGTTATCTGCTCATAACAACTTACAAGGAAAAGGTCGATACTCATTGAATTAAAAAAAGTTGGTGTCACAAGACACTCCTTTTTTTTATAAATGGTATAAAAAAATCAAAATAACCGAAGATTAGGGTCATTAAATATAAAATTTCTAGTATCAGAATACACTTTACGATTTATTATCAAAAGAAAAATTGATGACGGGCGTGCTTGGCGAATCCAGAATCACCCTGTATAATATAGATGTTTTGTGTTTACCTGTACTGCAGCTATGCAAGCTATTGCTATGACGGCCAGGTATAATTTGTAACTTCCCATGTTGTGAATAATCGGTATCCAGAACGAAACGACGATATATGTGTTTGAACAATCTTCTGATAAAAAATTACTAGGTTTTATACTTAGCGAAACGGTATTGCACAAGTGTTTGAACATATGCTTTGGTTAAATGGTTAGCAAATATAATATATTGGGGGAAAAAAAGTTTAAAACGTTTAAATGCCTTATTATACATTATTGCTTTTGTTGCAAAATAAATAATAATTGAAAAATTAGAAAAATTACTAAAACATCTGTTAAACGTCGCTTGGAATTAGTCGTAACACCCTGCAACAATGCAAACCTTAACAACGCATTTTTGGTGGATAGGATAATATTTCGTTTAAACTGTCGATGGCAAACGTCAAGTTTTGGAAACAAACACGTTTGAAACAATCACGATAAATTCTATATACATTCGGACGATAAAAGTACCACCAAACACATCTTAAGTTTAATTTATTGAGGTTGAACATTTGATGCGTTGTTTTCTTTTTTTATGACACCATGATTAGTTATTGTGCTATATAGTGTTCGAATATGTGGCTTCGATATAATAGACAATATATAATATATTACAATATTTAATTTTCTTGCATGAAATCATTATTAAGACTATAATAAATTTAAACAGTTTTCTATTATTGTAAGTAATGTTATGTATGGTTGGCTGACGTTTGATGATTAGACCAAAATCGTCGACGCTTATCATTTAAAAAACTGTTTTTCGATTATATGTGTATACAAACTACTAGGTATTTAATTTAAAAATGTCAAATATAGCACTTTTTCAAATATTGTTGTTTATTTTAATTCTGTAATATAATGTAATATACTTATACAGTCTAGTCATCGCGATAACTCGATAACTGGAAAAACTTGTTTGTACCCCTAAAATTAAATTTTTAATGAATTCGATTCAAGTAACTTGAATAATTAATATTTCGAATCGAATTTTTATCCCCCTTGAACTTTGAGTTATCGTTATTCGACTGTAATATACTTATAATATTAATTGTTATAACCCCATTTGTATAGACATCTTACCATAATCTCTTTTCATAATCTATTGAATTAGAAATTCTGCATATAATAAGTATATAATTGCTATAATGTTCGAACATTTAATAATATAAATAATAAACTAATAATTAATAATTATTATACAATAGTTGTATAATGTATTTAACAGAGTTATTATTAGTAACTATCGCTAAATATAGTATTATTATTTGCAGTATATTATGTATGTCGTAGGCATATAATAGACATATGGCCAAATCAGGCATTTTACTAAATAGTCAAAGAATTTAATGTTTATGCCACTTCACTATCCACCTAGATATTTAGTTAAATGCCTATTTCAAGTCTGACAAATTATAAAAATGAAGCATTTCGTATAATTTAAAAATTTAATTTGGTATATTTTATATTAATTATTTATTGATATTTTATATTTAAAAAAATTGTGTTATTTATAGTTTTGTAAAATACGTAGGTATTATTACAGACTACAGTTACGATAAATAAAACAAGTACTTTTAGAGATGTTCATACTATTTAATTTCAGATTTTTTTATTGATACCATATTTTGTAAAAGTTCGTTCCCCTACAATATGCATTGATACATAAAAATAATTTTCGCTCGGTCAAAAAACTTGAAAATGTAATGCAACGTTCCTCATAAGTTGATAAGTTTTTGTAAGTGAAAATAAAAATAATTAGCGTAAATACACGTAATTTTTGACATTAATTGACAATAATTAATAAAATCCATAAAAATCACGAAAATTTAAAATTATTTTGGGTTTGAAAAATAATGAAGCATCAAACCATTACAGATTTCATCAAAAAATAATAATCTTTTATTCTAATAATTTAATTTACATAGTATAATTATTAGGTATATAATTTAATTTACAATTTAAAAACAATATATAGATCTAATATATATGCCACCTGATTTTCTGAAATAATTAATAATTATGTACAAAACTAAAAGAAACAAAAATTTTTTCTTAATTCTCAGTAATTTTTAATTTTTTTTGCTCTCTCGTTACTTTGAAATATTCAATAATACGAAAGTTTTCAACAGTCCCATCAACTTCAAATTATCGAGAATCGACTTTAATTGCTAAAATGTTCAATATTTGACTCGTTTTGAAAATTTAAAATAAAGCTCAACGTAAATAGTTCATTCTGTAACTAAAAAATCTAAAAAATGTATAATCAGTAATCACCATAAACGCAGATTTTCTTATGTCCTTATTTTAAGTTCAAATTCGGACGAAATTAAATATTAAAATTGAATATATATTATAATGATTTTAGCTATTTTGTTGTAATTTTAAAATATTATTCGTGGATACTCGAAGCATTTAAAAAATATTATTTTATTTTAAACACTCAATGATATTTTCAAATGTGATTATTTGAAAAAAAATAAATTTAACTTATTGTAGTACTATTGCTAAAAACGAATTAGGTACTATAATCACTAAAATATTATATTATTTACTTAGTATAATATTATTGGCTGATAGGCCGTCTTTGCTCAGATTCGTTAGTTAAGAGGACGCTACACCCGCATGTGTTGTCTCCGTCTTACAAGTGCGTAACATTGCAAAAACTGTTTCGCGCGGGAAAGAACCAGGAAGGCTACAGTTATAACTAAGAAACAAAATTATCACCACATAAAAAAGAGAATTTTGTCTGTGCAATATTGTTTTTATTTTTTCGATATCACTAATACAAAAAAAATTCTTATTGTTTTATAATATATTAATTTTGTGTTTTTTAAGCATGAATAACTTTTTTTGTAGTTCTGATATCGAAAAAATAAAAACGATATTGCACAGACAAAATTTTTAGACGGAGACAACACATACGGGTGTAGCCGTCCTCTTAAGTTATAAATTGAAAACAATCACCTACTAGACATTTTATAAAGGTATACCTATGAAGTAATATTAGAGTTACCATTATATTATTAATTATTAAAATAAACATTTTAACATACTCTAGGTACTACTTACAAACTAACATAATAATAAATCAGTAACATCAATATAAATATATATAATTATAAATTATAAAATATCCTAAGAAATATATTCTGACAGACTGCATCCATACAGAATCGGCTTTCTTCGTATACAATGATTTATCATTGAATTCAAATTTATCACAAAACGACATAACAATTATAGTTTCCTACACTCCTACTTAATGATGACGAACACTTATGCTGAGCAAAGTAACACCCTCGGCTTTTAACGACACGTTTTAGTTCTAAAAAATGTAATATATTATGTACATATTATATACATTTTCAAATTATCACGAATTATGTGTGGGTATATCAACTGGTCGTAATGTGTTTCACTATGAATATTCTGTGTCAAACAAAGCCATTACTTATTATTTAGTTGTTGAATTCTTTTTTGTATACTTGCCCTACATAGTTATTATTAGAAAACATAGTGATTTAAATTTCAGATAATAAAGTTTTATATTGAAGGCAATGGTAGGTAGTTTATGCCACTTTATTGTCTTATAACAAATTATTCACTTTTTTTCTAAAGTAGTATACGACTTTACAAAAGGAGAACTAAAGTATCTGCTACTATGCAATATATAAATGTACATACCTAATATTTTAAACGTTAGGCGCTTTAAGCGGAGATCGTTTTAATTATTAATCGATCGAATTACATCTATTTTTGTCGAATTGCACTCGGGACATAAAAAGGTCAATGTTCGAATGCTCCACTCGTTTCCATTTACCAATGAATATCAGTCGGCGTTCCGAAAAAAAAATTTGTATTTTTAATACCTATCTAAAGTTTATTGTTTTTATTATAACAATTACATAGTACATAGATGAGCTACAGCTTAAATTTAATATCTTAACAATATGATAATTATTATATCAAAATTAATAAATACTTGAAATTTAAATATTACATAGTTAAAATTTAAAAATAATTATATATAAGTATGTATTTTCATTTACTATAAGTATATAGGGCTTAATATCCTAAAAAATCTCTCAAAAATGGCTTAAAAACACAAAAAATGCACTGTAAATATGTATTTAAATTATTATAGCTTAAACAATTGAAACAAATTGAATATTAAATTATGGTAGTGTATTTATTTATTTTCCTTTGTATGTTTGGTGGTAATAAAATTAGTAATACATAACAGCTATATAACGGCGATAATTTTAGTGAAAAGGCATGGCCATAATAAAATTGTTATTGACGATAACTTGTCGGGCTATATAATTTATGATTCATACCGTTGGCTGTTTATCGAATGTCTTTTGTTAATCGCAACAATTTTCGTTCATTTTAAGAATAAATTGTGAAAAATACTCTAAAAACTAAGAAAATACACTAAAAATACATTTAAAGTTAATTTTGTCAAAAAATTAAAAAAAATTAAAAGAATTAAATTACTTTAAAATAATGAGTATCACCCAAAACACATTTTATACTTACGGACTAAAATTTCAAAGCATCAGAAAAAAAGATGCCCTTGCATCAAAATCCTAACTTAGTTGTAATACTAAACCGATTGACACATACATTAGGTATTCAATTGTCAACTATAGTTACTATAATAATAAGTTCTATCAAATGATCAGATCGAGTGCAATGGAATTCGAACATTACTTGTTTTTAACCCAAATGAAATTCGTACATTCTGGTTAAGGTGAGGAGCAGCGCAGTTTGATAAATGACAATCCTTGTTTAAAATGTTATAGATACTGAACGACGCTGCAAATGTACTGATATCATATACAACAGGTGAAGCAAAAAAAATATAGTGCTCCAAATTGGGAGCCTAGTAAAGTAGTAAGAAATACTATTTAAAAGTATTCAAGTATGCAGGCAAAAGATTAGGCTTGTGTTATGAAAAGTATTTATATTTTTTTTTCATAAAACTTTATTTACAATCCATACGACCATATACATAATGCATAATAAGTAAGTGTGATACCATATAAGAAAGGTGCAAGTGGAATATCAATTGTGTTGAAAGTAATAAGTTTATTCGCTCTTATTGTGTGATGAAAAGGAAATCGCAAATGAATTTTATAATTATTTTTGTAATGTTTGCAAAAACATTTCTGATAAAATAATTAAAAAAGGATTCGATAAGACTGATTTTATTCTTTAATTCCTGATTCTATTTTTTATGTTCCCATTATGAAATTATGAACCATATAAATAATCTAAAAGAATCCAAATTCGTCGTCAGATTCTGCATTCGCTAGAAGTTAATCTAATTTGGCTAGTATTTCATCATCGTTCATACCACAAGATATAGGTTCTAAATCAATAATTATTCAAAGTAATAATCGAAATAAACAATAAGCATTAAGAGGGTTCCAACATTCCAAGAAGTATTTTAAGGAGTAATATTTAGGCAATTCACGTCACACGTCCATTTGACGAACTGTGTCATTGTAAAAATAAACATTAGTTTGTGTAATCCAATATCGCGTGCCACCGCCTACCAACCGACAGTTTAATGGATTCTCGGAATCACGATGATAATAATTAAAATTTTTTACAAATATCAATATGTCATACATACGTACGTGGTACGTATATCTTATCTATTGTAATGTTATCTTTTACTATAGTACTTGCTGTCGCAGCTTTGTCATTATTATATTATTTTATTTTTTATGCAATTATTAAAAAAAAGTATTGCTATAAAACAATACCTGATAGGCAACCAACGCACATATTTTGAATCAATTCATTCTAAAACCATTCTATTCATAAGACATATACAATTGGGTCATGCCTATGTGTGAGACGTGAGTAAAAAATGAACATTATACAGTTTAAAATTAACAAATAAGTGATGACAAATACAATTAATATATTTATCGGTACAAATTATAATAATATATATATATTTGTAGATTAAAAAAAAAATTATTGTGGTATAAAATAATACCTAATTTTTACTAAAAACATAAAAAAATTGTTTGTTTCTTAATTTTAAAACTCGTGAAAAAATTATGATCCAAGACTTTAATAACTGTTAGTTTATATATATTTATTTCACTATTATATTTAATTATTTATATATATTGTTAAAAAATTAAGAAATAAGTTGTTGTTTTTTTTTTTAAATCAAAAAATAGGTTTTTATTTTTTCTTTTCAATAATTAGTTTACATACAATTAATTTTATTGAAATTTATTTAGGCGTTTTGTATTAAATTTTTTTAATTATAACCTTGGAGTGAACCAAATTTAATGGAAAAAATTTAAAAAGTGAGTAAGTCGTGGATATTGCTCGCTGTATAATAGGTTACAAGTAGGCTACTGTAATGGATGGAATTAAATTTGAATCCAATATTAGTGAATAATATTATATCATTGTATACTTACGAAAACCGATTCTGAGCGGAGACGGTTTATGGTTTATCTATCTAGGATATATTACAGATTATTAAAAATCTTAGATTTAAAAAGAAATTTTTTATGAATGTCTAGCTGAAAATAATTAGCGAATTTTTGTGATTTTTACGTGTTTTGTCAAAATTCAAACTTTGAATGCTTATAAAAAAAAATTCTGACTATGTATTTCTTTTTTTTTTCAACTCCTATTGTAACAATATTTAAGGAGCCTTGTTTTAAATTTTCAAGCTTTTCTACCCAACAAATAAATTTTTATCGATATTTATTTTAAAAAAACTTATAATGATCGAAAATTGTATATGCCTATGAATAGTTCAACAAGTCGAAAATTTTTCGAAATTGCATGGTGGATAGAATATACTTATATAAACATTCGGTGAAAATTTCATGTATTTATGGTCATTTGTTTTAAAGTCACATCAAAAACCAAAATAGATTTCGTCGAAAACTGATTGTGCGTAAAAATTCCCGTTTTTTCCTTAATTTTTAGTTTGTTAAACTCGATTATTTAGAAAAATATTAAGAATTTTTACTTTTGACCTCCCAAAGTACCAACTAAAATTCGTCACAATATATAGAGATATTATGGTGTACTTATCCGTCCAAATAAATAATTTCCATTCTCAATTATACTATGTACAAAATATTTAAAAAAACTTATTATTTATAAATAAAAGTTATTATAAGTTTCTGATAAGCGAATTGCTGTGACAAGGGTGATACTGATAAGAGGCGCTGTATCTAGACGCTCGTTATAATGAACAATTATATAAAATGCATAAGTGCGTCACGGGCGTGTGGAAGGCGTTTCTCAAAGACGCGCCGTTACGTCACAAGGCACAGGCAGTGAAAACTTTTCACTGAAAAGATTAAATTAAATATAACCTTAAAACTATATAACAGTAAAAAAATATTTAAATCTTTTTCTGTGATTAAAAATGTATTAAGCATTTTAATATAATCAGTGGCGTATTTACGGGGATGATATAGAGGAAAGATTCCCCTTGAGCTATCATTTGTTACTTTTATAATATTGTGATGTCGATGGTAAGTGAACTACCCTCTACCCTTAGGGAAATTTTTTCTAATGTAGGTATATCCCTCCCTCGACAAAATCCTAAATACGCCACTTTATACGATGTAATACGATTATAACTATCAATGTAATATTACAAATATATATAAAATAAATAATATAGTAGGGAGAGTGGAGACCTCCCCCCCCCCTTAAATACACAACTGCCTTAACCAGATATTCTTGTTTATTCCTTATGTAAAAAACATGTTTAGCATAATAAGTTGTTTTAATAAAAATATAAAATATTGTTGTATTATATATTACCTATACTACATGATTGACACACTTTACTTCCAATGTATATGTAGCTATCAAATGTATTACACTTAGTACTTACTATAATAAATAATAATATTAATATCATGCATGAATCATGATATATGATACGGCTGTTCAATATACATTTATAACATAAAAATGTTCGTAAATATTATATAATATTATGTTAACACTGTTTATTGTTATTATTATTAACCTATGTATAACATAATGCTAATTTATTTTTATTTTTTAGTTTTAGGAACAATAATAGTAATATGTACTTCGTTGGAGTGGACGTCGGTACAGGAAGTGCTCGGGCGGCGTTAGTCGATGGTACTGGACGAATTCTAAAAAAATCTACCAATGTTATTCAAACGTGGAATCCCGAAGAGAACTTTTATCAACAATCGTCCCAAGACATATGGCAGAGTTGCTGCAAAGTCGTGAGGGTAAGGAACGAGAAACTACTTTGTCCCTACAACTCGACTTTAATATTATTCGAAAATTATCGATGATAATATATAGTATAATAATATTCTTTTTGGCCTAATACCAATTGGCGATTACCATTGTTGATATTAAACTTATATTTATATGGATGTGGCATTCTATACATAAATCTGTAAGCTACTATGACTGATATCATTGTCAACTGAAACTTAGTTACATCTCTTTTCTCTCTTGTTTAAACGCAAGTTTCATTAACGTTCAAAAGCTGCTATTATGCGAGTGAGAACCATCATCGTCTCTTTCTTTTCTTTATGATATTGCCCTAAAAGTGTAAATGTAATGTTAGAAATTCCGTGTTCATAATACTCTAATATACTTATAAACCTACACGATAAATATTGGAATGTGAATATATATATACATGTTATAGAAAGTCACCAAAGGAGTACCATCCGAGACTATCGGAGGTATTGGATTTGATGCTACGTGTTCTCTGGTAGTTGTGAACAGTGATGGACTACCATTATCAGTAAGCAAAAACGGTAAGAATTTTTTTGTTATATCTTATATAAATATAGATATATATAAGTAAGCAATAAAGTGACGTAATTAGGAATTAGTTCAGGGAGAGCCGGGAGAGGGGAAATTCATATTTTTTTTTATTATTTAACATTACATAATATAAGATGTGTCTCATAATACCCGGCCTGTAAATAGTATAAAGATGAATATAATTATTATAGAGCGAGATTATTTTAAAGGTAAACACTTATTTTTTCGAATACTATTTACATTTTTGAAAATATTTTTTCACACATTTGAAATCGTTAAAAACAATTTTTGAACAAAAACATGCTGATGTTTTGACCTTTAAAATAATCATTATTATCAAAAATATGCACAATACAATTTTATTGAACATAATATTATATGTTTTATGCACATAATCAAATTAATAGATAAAATATAATTATACCCACATGATACAGAATACAAACATATACAGTATACTATATAGTTTACCTATACGGTCTATACGTACACTATAAATTAAAATATAGTGTAGGTAGGTAAGTAGGTAGATAATTTAATAATTACGATCATGTCTTCAAGTCATATGAAATCGTTGTTTGTAAAAACGCACAGCATAATATAATAAATTTGCGTTCAACAACACCGGTTTTGTGGAATTATAAATTATCATTATTAGGTACATAGGTCTATGACAGTGAAATTACCTATTATCAAACCTAAAGTTAAGAACATTATCTGTGAGTGTAGGTACTTCATTTTGTTACGATTATTTAATTTTCAAAGACGATTTATCCCAATACTGCACTATAATCTATAACGCCTCTCAAAATATCAAACTCAACGTTTCAACTTTCAACAACACACAATGCCATCTACAAAAGTGCTGATCTTATTCTAAAATTCTAGTTTTATTTTCAATTAATTTATGACCAGTACCTTTAATAGATAGAAACTAGTTAAAACAATCGTTAATAATCGTGGTCTTTACTATTATGTACTGGTGTACTTGAGGTCGGGCGCGGTGTCTACTGTTGTCTGTCTGTGTGTACAGATATTCGATACAATTGAATACTGATAAATCTATCATAAACTTCAAATCGGCTTAATTTATTATAATTTCATAACCATTTTTAACTCATTAAAAATAAAGACATTATTTCTAATTAAACTATTTCTACAACGTAAATTACCTTATCTGGTTAATTATATCATCACATTGTCACCTATTTTCAAATTCAGATCATTAAATCACAGAATAGATTAAAATTTAATCTATTCTGTGATTAAATACTGCTAAATAATTATATAAATATTAATTTTTGATAAAATTCATATCAGGGTTAAACCAAATTGTATTTATAAGTGTGTGTTGTGTGTAAGCCGGTTGCATCCAATCAGGGAAATAATCGAGACTATTCAGATATTATACAATTGTTTGTAAATTATTTCGAACTTCTAAACATGTAACCACTAAGTTAATGTTATACAAAACAATTAAAGTACCTATTACAATTAAAATGACTTACCCACTTACCCAATATTTAAATCTAAGTTATATTAATACTAATGTTAAATAGGCTTTTGTAGGTATAAATAAATCTAAGTAACGAGTACCAAACTAAATATTCAAAAAATAATTCAAAATATCAAGTAGAGTTTATTTCCAATGACAAGTTATTAATTTGTATTTATTATAATATCGTATTATAATTACAAATATGAAATATATAAATATATGATCAGGGACGTATAAAGGGGGCAGGGGGCCTTGGCCACGGTCGGCAACATTTTAAGGGTGGCAAGAAGAATTAAATTTTTTAAATTTTAGTTCTATACTATGCTTTAAATTTTTATTAGTTCAAAAGTTATAGTAGAGACTATATAATATATATAATTTTTTTTATCATTTAACTATACCTAACTATTTTATCATTTTATTTTATATACCTAACTATTGTTTATTGATTATGAACGTTGAAAAAGTATAATATTAATTTTGATAAAACTGCTTATTTTTCTAAAACCTATACTATTGATTTATATTTGAAGGGAAGTACGAGGCGGTAAAAATCTTTTTGACCCTTGGGGCCAAATCTCTAAATACGTCTCTGTATATGATTATAGGCGAACAAGAACAAAATGTAATACTGTGGATGGACCATAGGGCCAAGAAGGAAGCAGATTTCATCAACACAACGAACCATCGAGTGTTGAAGTATGTGGGAGGTAAAATATCGTTAGAAATGGAAACACCGAAAATTCTTTGGTTAAAAAATAATCTACCAAAAAACACGTTTTGGCAAAGAGTGGGTATGTTCTTCGATTTATCTGACTTCCTAACTTGGAAAGCTACGAATGCCGTTTCCCGGTTGGTTTGTATAATAATATATTATAATTTATAAAGCAGTGGTTTTCACGCGCTGGGTCAAAAGAGCTTTAAAAATAAGTCACAGACCGCAGTATTACTTGTATTTTTAACAAGTAATTAAAATATTATATTCGATTCAAAAATTTGACCTGTTTTTGCTGTTAACACAATAAAATATATAAACCGGTACTTATATTTGTATTAATCAACTTCATTTATTTTTTTTGAAACACATACATGGCTATAAATGCTATAATATAATAAATAATAAATAATATTGGTTGCAATTTCGATAAAGTTGAAAACCACTACATATTACACTGTAATATTAGAAAAATAGCATATACACCTATAAGCCGACACCGCGGTGACTTGCTGTACACAAAAGGACTGTTTCGTTTACAGGTCACTGTGTACGGTTGTCTGCAAATGGACGTACTGTGCAGATCAAACGTTGCAGGGAGGTTGTTGGGATCGCTCGTATTTCGAAAAAATTGGTCTGGACGATTTGAGCCAAAACGATTGGTCGGCGATAGGTTAGTATCACACTATCACTATCACTGTTTCCTCACGTCACGATGTTTAATTCCGCTCCGACCAATGCGGTTGTTTTACTTTGAAATAAACGCCTTTAATTTTTTATAAATCAGGTAACGAAATCTTTGAGCCCGGACGACCATGTGGTAGCGGACTGACCGATAAAGCAGCCCGTGAATTGGGATTAGCCGTCGGGACTCCGGTGGCCACACCATTGATTGACGCACACGCCGGAGGACTGGGAATGATCGGGATTGGGTCAAAAAATTTGACGAACTCCAGAAACCGATTAGGTAAGTATTAAATAATTTAAATACGACATACGTACTTATTACTATTATACGTGAATTTGAAGGTACCTAAAACCTACATTACTGAAATATATTTATTTTTAAAAATATGCAGGAAAAAACTTATTCTAATTTTTAAGTGTGGAAAACATATCAAGTAGAGAAATGCCAATCGAAAATATTGGGGAAAAAAGTGTAGATAGGTACATATTTAATACATGACAATATTGCTATAAATTTATAATTTCTATCAACAATCCCGCTCTACGCTGCACATGTCTTTTGAAAGATATAAGTATATAACTAGGTATACTATTATAATAATAATAACAATAAAAAAACCACTTATACAGTGATATCTATTGTATAAACGTACTTATTATCTATTACCTGTACAATAATACAAAATATAATAAATGAGTTTTTTTTTATCCCATGTTATAAATTAATGAGGATTCCATGTAATAAGTAAAAACGTAACGTAATTCCCTCCAACTTTTACACAATTCAATGACCTTTCAGTATATATATATAGGTTTAGTAAATATATAATAAACTACACCTATATAGGTTTAGGTATAATATTATATCTACCTATGTAATATGTTATGGTATTCTATGCTATATTCTAACTATGTTATATAAGAAAATATGTTTGTTTATTTATATTAATGATGCTAATTATTCTGCAGTAATGATTGGGGGTACGTCGACGTGTCATATGTTACTCACCGACAAAGAAGTGTTCGTGGACGGCATCTGGGGACCATATTACGGTGCCATGGTACCGGGCTTCTGGCTTCTAGAAGGCGGCCAATCAGCCACGGGCAAACTGATCGATCATGTAATCAGCACTCATCCTGCCGCCAAACATTTGAACGTCACAGATGACCTGTTAGTACCTATTCATATAGCATGTCTTAATGTCTATATTATATTATAATATAATACATAAATAAGTCCATGAGCTTTTTTTTTTAAAGATTTACAATTTAATGTAGGTATTAATATGATAACTGTTGAATAAGAGTAATTTTATTTCAATTTTAATTTATGAAAAAAAAAATGTTACATTTACAATATTCATGTCTTGACATTCGCCCTAATCAGATATTTACAATATTCTTTTTGGTACTATGTAACTTACACGGAGATTGCAATGATTAAGATTTCCTTTTTTTTTTTTTGCGAATAATTCAATTTTTTCCATCCACCTTTATATACGTATTAGGAGAGCGGAAGACTACCTGAACGGGTTACTCGTGAAAATGGCCGCTGACAAAGGTTTGGATGCGATCGATATGTTGACAGAAGACTTTCACGTATATCCTGACTTCCACGGAAACCGATCCCCCATAGCGGATCTCACACTTAAAGGAATGGTACGTGAAGGCTTTTAAAAATATTCCACATTTATTGTTTTCATATTAAAAGTGTAAGACAAAAAAAATAATGGTAACAAAGATGATCAAACTATATGTTTAGCATTTATTAAAAAACTAGTTAGGAAAACTCATCCTGCAAGCGTGCTTAATTACAGAAATCTTAACGTATTTATAATACAACATAATTAACCATAATTCCATAATATCCAATTTAAAAATAATAATTAAATAACCTTTATATTATGGTAAATACCTAGTTTAAAATATTGAAATATTTAATAGTAAAAAAATATTTAATATAATTCTATTTTAGAGTTTTTCAAAATATTTTTTATCTGCCTTTTAAAAAACATATTTCTTAAGTAAATTTTGTCTCGCAAGGGGGGAGTGGTAAAATTCAACTTAAACCTCCGTGAAATACACGCTAGGAAATTTGGGGGATATATGTTTTAATTTGTATTAGGCAATAGGCACGTTAATGTTAAATGTGGCTCTGGATATGACGGTAGGCGGACACAGCCTTCTAGAATAATCAGGGTACTGCAGGGAAAAGGGATGCAGATAAAATCATTGCCTTTAGCCTTTAGGTGCATTTGACCTCAATACATATCTCTGATAATCCCGACAAGTCGGCGATGATGTGATGTGATGTAAGAGTTTTGTATTTTATTTTATATTTGTGAGATGTAGGGAGGGGATGAAATAACTTTTCGAAATATATAACTTTAGTAGGTACTACACTATACAACCCCTATTTTTCACAAAAATTCGTACTACACATATTTTAATGTACCATGAAATAATACAGAACCGTGGGGGGCTAAAAAAATTTTATTTTTTAAAAATGTGTATAATGTATTCTGTACTACCTATTACTATAATCTAGCAATTAGTCTTATTTATTAGTATTTAGTATAGGTATACACACTTCTCGAATCCGTAGTGCACACATTCAATTTCGGATTACACACTTTGTGTCGGGGTTCACTAAAAAATAAGACCTGACACTATATTACAGGGCGTTAAGGGAGATGGTGTCATACTCCCCTTTTAGATTATTTTTGTCCTCTAAAATATATGATATAACAATGAAACTATACTTAATACCGCTATATGATATGGTCTATAGAACAGTAAAAAATTCTTAACCCCCAGCCCACTTTCAAAAAAGCTGAGGACTATATTATTATCAATAGCGATTAGTGAATGATAGACGTATTTTTTGCAAGATATAGGGCAATATAAGTATTATACATCCGATATGAATCTATTTCAATTTACTACAGATTGGACCACAGTATAAAATATAACTATTATCATTGATTATATACATACTATAGTATTTATAATCAATGCTATTATATTAGATGCAATATTGTATTTTAGATGGTCGGGTTGACGCTATCCGTGGACCAAGAGAACTTGGCACTTATTTATCTGGCAACGATACAGGCGCTGTGTGTAAGTATAATAATTTAATATATTTACAATTTTGTTACGAATATACTTTTTAAACAATATAATACATTACGGTCATCAACGATATTAGGTACTATTGATTGCAAGGTGGTGGGGCGGGGTAGTGGTGATGGTAACTAGGAATGGTCGGTGCCATCAATCTGCATGTACGAATCGATTTACTTCTCTCGTGAGTTGTAGGCCATAGTTTTTTTATAATATGGACAATATATGATATAGGATTCAGTTACTTATATTCAGTTGCATATTTTATGGGAGTATTACTCCGGGCAATAGCTGTGATTGTGAATTTACAATCATACAATTCTACATACCTCTAATGATAATTTATTATTGTCTATTGTGGACCTATTAATATTTACTATTTTAAAAGACGTGCAATTCATATATGACATATTATTTAATCATATATGATATAAATATATATATATTATATTATATAGATGTATACAGATAATATATACAAAATACAATCTGATATGTGAGCATATCATTACAATTTTCCATTGTACTTTACCCGAAAACATATCTATAATTTCTCAATTTTCCTTGTAAAGGAAAAATATCTCATAAAATGCTTCTTTAATTTAAGCTCTATTAATATTTTTAAAAATTATTATGTACTTAAAAAAAAACATGGAAACATTGAAATTCATATGTATGCTAAAAATCATGTACTGTATTAACATCAAAATGTGCGTGATAAATTGTTGATTATAATTCGAATTTTTAACAAATTCCTTTTTTTATGTATAGAATTTCTTATAGCTCACAGATATCTGATCAATCTACCATCCCAGGTTACCTTTCAGTCTTTCACTCTAACCTAAAATAAATACCTATATATATAGTTAAGCTTATGAATGTCACACCTAGCTAGCTTCTTTCAACTATTATAGACTTATATAGGAGTTAGTCGCACTTGTATAATCTATACCTACAAAAACATATTTTCTTCAAAATCCACAACAACAATTAACAGAAAAGTCATTAGATGTATCTAGGAAATATGTATATATATTATATAGTGACAATATAGTGCATTAATTATCAGTGGCGTAATTAAGGTAATTAAGGGAAGGAGTATATAGAACCCCCCAACACTTAGGTTAGGGGTTATTTTACTGCTAATATTTTATATTTAGTGGGGTAGGTTACTGTACGAGGCTTACAGATTTTGCTAAAAACATAATCTCCTAGCTCCCCCCAAACCAAATTCCAAATTATACCTATGTTAACTATTAATAAAATAATGGTTCACATACCTACACATCATATACTTCTATATCACGTTCATTTAATTGTTGCATGTCCGGTCAAGTACGGAACCAGACACATCATAGAATCTGTGGAGGAAAAAAGCGGAGGATTGTTAAACATCCAAGAGATCCTCATGTGCGGTGGACTGAGCCGAAATCCGGTGTTTATACAGTGCCAGGCTGACGTATCTGCGCTTCCAGTGCGCACTTCCATGGAAGACGATCCCGTCCTCATCGGCTCAGCCATGCTGGGCGCCGCAGCTGCGTGGACGTCGTCCAAATCACAGACTGAACTCCGTCCGTGGACGTCGTCACTCAGAGACGCCATCGCGGCAATGGCCAGCGAATCGCGCACTGTACACCCTTCGTTGGATTTGCAGGAGTGAGTAACACCACGCAATATAACATGAAAATAGTCACTTTTTTCATATAATTTGTGATAACACATCGATACCTATAGCAAGCTTATAAAAAACTTTACTATATAATATATGGGTACGAATTGGTGGGGACTCGAAGTGCTCATAATTCATCTCAAATACTTTCATAGCACAAATTCTCAAATTTTTCGATTTGGGAAGACATTATAATTAAGATTGACGAGTATGCCGTGAAATACCGTTTCTCGAATTTCCCTATGTATAAGTGTATAACTAAAATTGAAAGAGAATTTATCAATTGATTATAAATTTAAGATGTATTGGAAAAAATATCTAGGCATCTACCTAATTAAAAAATTAAAAATTGAAATTTGTTAATTATAATATACCTATACCAAGATAAATCTAAAATGTATTCTTGTGTAGATTTATATTTATTTTAAGCTATTTACAAAAATGTGGTAATCGGTGTAAAGGTCTAAGAATGGGTATCAAATAGTACAATCAAGCAAAAATAGTTGGGTTTTTACTCCCTCCAAAAAAATTGTACTTCAATACAAAAATATTTGCCTTGATTAAATTTGTCTTGAAAATATAACAACCGATATAATTCTAAATAAATTGAATACATGAATTATTACTTTGTGTATTAATAAGTACATTATTATTTATTTGTTCAATTGCTTATAATAACTCTAAGTTATTCAAAAATAGCTATAGGTACCTAATTATATAGGTATCCTATTTCTGAGGTTTAAACTAATACTTTCCCGAGAGCAACTCTTTTTAATAATATATTAAAATCATTTAGAAAATATTACCTTACTACATCATGAATTTGAAAAAAAAATTAGGTACTTTGAAAAAGATAATGTAGGTATATATATATATGTATATATGTATATATATTATAACAGTACCTATACTCTTATATTTGAATTGACTTTAAATGATTTTAGAGCATGGATTTTATGAAAATGTATAAGTAGGTACTTATTTGTTCTATTTTATATTTTTGTTTCAACTTTCAAGTTAGATAAATAGGTTATGATTTATGACTTTATAAGTTATGAGTAATGACACATGATTTTTTAAATATTTTGTCAAAATTTGGTATTAATAATATTAATGTCAAATCAAATTTAAAACTATTTTTAAAACCTAATAAAAGTGTAAAATATTTTATTGAATAGAAAATTCTAACAAATACCTAACAATAGGTAGGTAGGTACTTCGAATCTATCGTTTTTTCTGTTATCTTATATCAATAAACTTATACCTTTTTTTTTAAAGTGGGTAGGTGTTTATAGATTATTATAATTTATACATTACAAACAATAAGTAAATTCGTTGAAAGAATTTTATTATACAGATTACTGGCTGTAAATGAGTAGGTAAATGACTTGAAGAGAGACTTGCAATCGAATCACCTTTTACAATGAATTTGATGTATTATATATCTACTCAGTCTTACAAAGTATCTGTAGTTGTAACCTCACCTTGATTTAGAGGTGGTCTTAGAGCAAATTTTTCGTCACGTATCAATCTTACTATGGAACTTTAGCGATGATACGTACACGGAACACAAATAAATTGGAAGGCTTGAATTATTTGGGTACCTATATTAAATTTTTTTACTGGACCCCAAGGTATGCGTAGATCCATAGGAAATTTCTGTAACTAAGAAGTTTGTTTTGAATATTGCTGTTAGACCTAAGCAATGGCCTAGTAAGTCTACTGTTTAACTTTTATGATTGTCCTTAAGGACAGCATCCCAATATTTTCTATCTAGTCTGAGGCCGAGGTATTTTATTTGAGAGTATGTACCTACCTATAGTGAAGTATGATGGAATTCAGAGTGATCGATGAGCAGTCTTGTGGTCGTAGTGACTAGTGAGAATGTTATTATTTAAGATGATTTTGATTCGTTGATTTTAATATTTTATTACCTATTTATTGAACCAACTATGAGATGAGGATGTTATTTAGATGGGTTTGAATTTTTTGATTGGCACTAATAGGGCATATTATGTGGATGAGGGCAATTAAACTTATTGTAACAACTTGTTATACTAGGCTACAGCACTAATAAGTAAAGTTTCTTTTCCATAGCTAAGCTAGCTATGTATTTAACTAAAGAAAATTTGTTTTGCCTTAAGAGGATACGAATATTTTTATACATTTTAAGCTAATTATAACTCCCTTAAAAATTAAAATATAGTAAATGGCCCATGAGGTCGTCTAAATAATACTCTTACTTTTAAATTGTATAAGAGGTCAATTCACTCTAATTTTTAAACTAACATAATTAAACGTGATCTGCTGAGTGTAAAATGTACCATGTTATACACTTGTGAGACGGAGACAACACATACGGGTATCACGTCGTCTTAAATAAGTAGATATCAACCTACATATTTTTCTGATTGAATAAATTACTCCACGGCAACAACTTTTGTATTTTTTGTGGTTTTCCTAACCTACGACACAAATAAATAAATTTAATAATTAAATAAACAATAAACTTAATTATTTGAGGACTTAAGAAACGTAATAAAATATTTTTCAAGAAAAAAGATAATTCGGGAGGGGTGCTTATTATTAGCTATTAATATTAACATATAGGTACACTACATAGTTACTAAATAGCTTATATGACTATCAACACAAACGTATTAACCATACCAATACCTAGGAGTTCAAGGCAATCATATATGAAATTGGAATTAAACTAGTGTGTTGTAGGTCAAAAATACAATATTTTTCAGCTAGAGTTGAAAAGTTAAAATGAACATTATATTTTTTAGTTGGAGGTTCATCATAACCAATTTGTGTGATAACTATAGATCACCAGGAAACTAATTTTACAAAAAATGCATAATACAGAAAGCAGTCTACTATCAGTGCTATACTGCTATCCACCTAATAACTCATATAATTATCTACACATCTTTCCTTGAGATATACAACTGGAAATTCAACGTTGTACATAACACAAATTATACTTTGAATACTGTTATTGAAATTACATAATATGGGCATTTAATTAATTTTCAGGTATCATAAAAGAAAGTATATGGTTTACTTGAATATGCTAAAACATCAAAATACTTACAAGAATATTATGTCAAGCAACCAATGAAAATAAGTATATTTTAAATAAAATTAAAATTGTATAATCTCACATTTATTTATTTAAAAAAAATCAGAATAAAACATTTGAATAAAATACAACATAAGTTAATCATTTTCATCATAGTCGAAGATTTTACTTATTGATGTTGTTTTAAATTTAAATATTTTGTTAAATTATAAAAAAAAAAAAAAAAAATACAAAAATCATAAAATTCATATTAATATTTGTAATTTTTTGAAGGTTTGTTGGCGAGTCGAGAAGAACGTCTCACTGATGATTTGCCATCCTGCACACCAACAGACATTTCATTTAATGTCTCCTTTTCTGTCTGTGCTTTGATAGTACTTTTTAAGTTAATTTTATTGCGAGTGTGGTTAGTAGTTGAACTAATGAGGTTTTTCTGAGATCTGATAACGTTGCTCTGGTTTACCTTAGATGATTTCAAAGCATGTGGAGTGACAACTCTGTTTTTAATAGTTTTGTGGTTTATCTCATCTAAAATGTGTACATAGTAAAAATATCATTATTGTATAAAACATACTCTAAAATAACTTAAAATATAAAAATTAATGATACTTGAAATTTACCATTGCATGAGTTTTCTGGGGTTACATATCCATCAACAATTTTTTCGGGAGATTCAAATTTTATGTTTTTACTCTTTGTCCGTTTCTCATTTTCTAAATTTTTCAACGCTGGTTTTAATGGAGATACATGTGGTGTACCTAGTACTATTGGAGTCATGCCTGATCTACGAGCCACATATGATAACTCCATGGTCTTCAACAGTATGGGGGTAAAACTGGTATTTTTTTGATTTGAAGAAGTTGGAGTACTAGATGTAACTATTTTTAAATAAATATTTCAATACTTTGAACAGTCAAACATTTATATTTAATGAAATATTTGTTCTATTTAGTATTTGTAGTAAAAAATAAAAGATCCCATTATTAAAATTTAAATAATTTATCGTTATGTATAATTGACAACAGACCCAACAATTTAACATAGTTCCTGTAACTTGAATAGTCAATAAACATAACAATGGAAATCTATTGCTAGATAAAAGATGTTATTTTTAAATGAACATTTTAAATTTTCAAAAAAATAAAAAAAAAAATAAATATTAATATTAAATCAAATCAAAAACTCACGACAAGTATTATTAGACAGTTTCATTTCATTGAACTTTGAGTTATTTGAATCATTTTTTTCATTAGACTTCTCATCATTAGATGTAGCTTTCTTTTCTTTTGACTTTTGGTCTGTTAAATGATATATGAATAAGTATAAAGTATTGTCAATGCATGAAAAAAAGTAAAATATATATTACTGAAAAAAAAACCATACTAAATAATCTAAACCTACTTTTAATAAAATCCGCAAATTTTGATTTTACGACTGGATGCTTATTTACTGTAGGTTGTCTATTGATTACCTTTAAAGCAATCGGTTTTAATGGAGTCCAATTATTTTTTTCCAATATAGCAAGTTGACTAAATTGGCCTTCTAATTTTTCAACCTAAAACATATTTTACAATATTTAGTATAATAAAATCATAACATAATATTTAAGTTGTAATTACTTGTAACAATAGCATATCCCAAAAGCCATCTAAATCATCAGTGGTTATGAGCATTTGCCCAGATTTATTATCATATTCATTTATTAGAGTACGCATTTGCATAAATTTATCAGTTGTCAAAAGTTTTGTTTGTCCACAAGCAACATCTATTTCATCTTTGACAGACTAAAACAATATTCATATATGTATGTCATTTTATATAATGATAACTTTTAAGTTTAGAAAATTTCTACAAATATTTTAAAATAGTATTTATATAATACTATATTTATTAGTTAATAAGTTAATTAGTCAATATATAAACATTGATGAGACAATTATATTGAAACTATAATTTACTTGTGGAATATCATTGCCATTTCCAGAAGATAATTCTGTCCAATATTTTACTTTATTCTGTAGTTCAATAGTTTTTCTGTCCAAGTTTTTCCTATGACATTAATACAAGAAAAATATATAGTTATCATTTAACTAAAAACACTTATTCAAATGTTTTAACAATTCATATAAATACAGAAGGTATTTGTTTAATATGCATACCTGTAATTATCAGCAACAGTGTTATCTTCATATTTATCATAGAGTTCAGATAATTTTGGAGGTTTCCGAGGACTTGGTTTCCACTTTTGGCCACGTGTTGTACAAACAAAAGGACTTAGCACAATTTCAGGAACTTCTGGTTTCATTACATCAATTGTATTATTAAGATTTTCTACATCAATATCTCCTTGTAAATTATTTTCTTTTTCAATCAATGTTGAAGTATCATCTTTTACAATTTTTATTTTATTCAATGTGGTTTTAGTGTTGGATTTTTCCTCAAACTCTTTTAATTCTTTAATTGTACTTAGAATTATTTTTGGTTTTTTAATTGGAATCATTAACGATGTATCAGTAGGTTCAACATTGATTTTGACAAGCTTAAGAGGTTTACATTCATTGGTTTTATTTGTTATCTTAGATATTTTGGATGTCTTCAATGTCTTTGTTTTTGAAATGGCATGATCAACGACCAACTCTTCATCTAGAATAATTAATTATAAAATAGCTTTAATTATTGTTGCACTAGTGATTGTATAACAACTATCTATATTATTATAGTAGACTATCCCATTTTTAATGACCTGTAAACTCTCTGAGACCCACTTCAGTATTACTTTAAGGATTCATTTAAATTCTACAGACTCTGTCATTAAATCATAAAAATAGTTATAATTTAAATAAATTTCAAATTAAATTAGCATTTTAATTATTATTTGATCATAATGATTTAAAAACTTTTGGTGTCTATTATTGTGAAATAATTTAAAACTTAGGAGAGTATATATCCTTCAGGTAAACATGATGTTGACCCAGGAGAGTACCACCGACATACCTAACTATTTTAGCATATAAAATTGTATAATTGAAAATTCAATTGAGTTTTAAGTTTACAAAAAAACATTTAAAAATATAAAACCAATTTCAATAGATATCAGATATGATTATTTTTTAATGAATGTTGTAATTGAATTAAGAGTATTAGTAAGGCTTATGCTAGACTTATTATCAGTCCAGACTAAGAACCTACTTTAATTCTACCAAATTAATTTATCGAGTGGCACCACTAGGCCTATACCTTATATATTTGTAATTATTATTATTGTAAGTAAATCATCAAAATTAACCATTGCACATACATTTTTTATAAATTTAAAATGTATTTTTAAATTTGTTTAAATACTATTTATTTATTTGTCTTGGCTTTACACTCTCATTCTTTTCTTATTTCATTGTTAAAATATTAATCACTTTTTTATTTCTAACATTATAATATAACTTCAAAAGCACAACTTTTTATAAACATCAGTAAATTAAGACAATAGATAGTCAGAGATAAAATATCTGTAATTGAAACCTATATTTCATATAGTATTTATAACAAATATAAATAAATTAATATAACTTACTTTTTTTTAGTTCTATATTTTGTTTTTTCTTTCCAATTGGAATTCTGTTTTCCTTCATTATATTTCGAGATTTACTACAAGAAACACATTTTAAATGCTTAGTTATTACAAATAGGTACATAGTTTTACTTATTATTATTATTATAACAAATATAAATAAATGTGTGTATATATATATATATATATATATATATATATATATATACAGGGTGCCCCTTGAGGATTTACCCATTGCAATATCTCCCGAAATAATAGTGATATCGAAATTCTGATTTTGTAATAAAACTCACAGGGATAAGAACTACAATTATTTCATACTTTGATTGATTTTAATGTTTTGGTAAAAAAGTTAAAAAATATTTTTTTTTATTTAATTATTTCCATAAAAATTAAAGATAGCCATTTTCCAGAATTTACTTTTCTGAAATTATTGACGTTTCAAAATTTCATTTTCATTAATTTCCTGATTTTTAATATTTTTTTTAGTTTTGAGAAAAATTGTGAATTATTAACACCATAATGTTATCAAACATGTGACCCGCCGCGCCTCACACATTCCCATACAGTCGGCTGAATACTTTCTGTGTTCCTAATAGTTATAAATTTATAATCATATTTTATTTCTTCAAAAATAGAAAAAAATATCAAAATTCAGGAAATTAATGGAAATAAAATTTTGAAACGTCAATATTTTCAGAAAAATAAACTACAAAATGGCTATCTTTAATTTTTTTTGAAATAATTAAATTAAAAATTTATTTTAAAAATTTTTCACAAAAATATTAAAATGAAATAATTGTAGTTCTTAACCCTGTGAATCTTAATATAAAACCAGAATTTTGATATCTCCATTATTTTGTAAGATGTCACAATGGGTAAATCCTCGTGGGACTCTCTGTTTACCTATATAATACAGTAAGTACTGAATTATATATTTCAGTTTAAATATTTACAACCTTGTATGAAGTATAAAGTCAAATGTTCAATTTAAGTTTGTAAAACACAGAAAAATGGGTGTGACTATTAATGTTAACAACAGATTAACTCTTAAGAGGATGCCACACCCGCATGTGTTGTCTCCGCCATACAAGTGCGTAGCATAGCAAATTTTACGCTCAGCAGATCACGTTTATTTCCGTTAATTTAAAATTTAGAGTGAATTCACCTATTATAAAAATTAAAGGCAAGATTATTACCGAAGGCATCTCATAGGCTTTTTATTATATTTTAATTTTAAACCGAGTTATGAGTATTTTTAGATATAGAAATAATTTTAAATTTTAAAATACTCGTTATTCGCTTTAAAATTAAAATATAATAAAAAGCCTATGAGATGCCCTCGGTAATAATCTTGCCTTTAATTTTTATAATAGGTCAATTCACTTTAAATTTTAAATTGAAGGAGATAAACGAGATTTGCTGAGCGTAAAATTTGCTATGCTACAAACTTGTACGACGAAGAAAACACATGCGGGTGTGGCGTCATCTTAATACTAATGATAAACAGTACATTTTGTTGTTTACTAGCTTAATTGAAAAATCATAGCTAAATTAATTACAAAACTATTATAACTATAAAAGAGTGCTGGCATAGCAAAAATCATTAAGATTTTTTTGATGAAATAAACATATTTTCCTTTTATTTTAAAGCGTTTATTCAAATATAATAAAAAATACAAATTTGGAATTCCTAACACTGAAAAATATTATTAACAATTAAACATATTGAGTGAATGACTGTCAACAGTCACATGGCAGTCAACGTGTTAAATAATGGAAGGTACCTACAATTTTTTTTTTTATTGAATCATGAGAGTTCTGATGTAAATCTAACTTAAAAGATTTGTTTGAGAAATAAATACAATATTATATTTACTTCATAATTAGAATTCATACATATTTACTGCATACCTGTGTATATTAATAAGTGTAAAAAAGATACCTAAACAGTAGATATAATTGATCAGTTTCAATTTCAAACTCACTTTTTGGTAGCCATGGTAGTTGTCTAATTTGATACTGCGATGTAACAACAACAAATGAGTTACCTACAAAATAAAAGTATAAATAGGTATTAAATACCTACAACGGTATTTAGTTCAAATAGTTGTGCTATTATACATTACGTTTGTGTAGGTAGACTTAAGTGTAAGACTTATGTTCAAAAAAAAGGAATTATTCAAAACACAAAGTTATTGAAAAAAAATTCACAAACAATACCTACATCAGAATAACTATGCAAAAAAACTAAAGACCATAAAATGTAACATACAAAAAACAATCGCATACAGTATTCATATAAATTATAGTAATACTGGCATACGATGATGATAGTAATTAATTTAAAATATTCAAAAAAAAAGAATAGGTAATATAATATACTGCTATAATATATAAGCGTATAAAAGAGAAACTGAAATTGCAAAGTAAATAATAAATATTTAAATATCAAGTAATAAATAACAAAAAATCTCAGAGATTACGAGTCACGAGCCACAAATCATAGACTACATGAGTACATTTCACATTCACTCATTAGTAACTTCAGTATTAGTAGTATTACACCGTGGCCGGCCGAAACAGGGTCGAGGGTGTATCGAAATCGAAAACGACGAAATCTCGGGACCAAACTTAAAACCGTTAAACTCTTGTCAAATCAAATTTCGACCAATCGGCGTCGGACGTACCGCTAGACGGTGCAACCGGCTTGCAGGTGAAAAATAAACGCGTGAATATATGATATGATATTGCCGGCATTCTGAGGACCGATTATAGATATCAATAATCTTCACCTTGAACCCGAGCTTCATAGGCCATGTTATCTAGCAAGCAGCTGCTGCAGCCTGGGCCCTGGAGCAATGCCGTCTATCTATGAATAATATATTGCATTATAATTTATAATTATTATTATGTCATCAAAAATCATAATTCATAAAACGGAGTTGATAAAATTGTATAAAATATATATAAATACAATTTGTGGTATTAGCTGCTATTCGTCTTGCTGTCGGTCATGTTTCTGTAGTTGGCCGCACTGGCATGTTCTTAAACATCTTTCCCGTTTTGTTATCACTTATCTGCGGCGTAAGCAGAAATGCCAGAAATGCAGAATTATAATTTACAAATAGAAATAATGGTACATTTATTTTGTTCGCTCATTAATTCTCTAATCTCTTCTACATGGCAGTACGAGTGAACGACACACGTCTAGTGTTTTGTCAATCGATTTTCATTATACGAACCTACCAAATAAAATTTGGTATTTAAATACTTAAATTTCTTGTCTTTTCGAACATAAACTGACTACTTAACGATGTTTAAGATTCATGTCCACTGGTACTCTGATGTCTGATGCACTACCGACCTGTTGCCGGTTCAGTCTCGGTGTGAAGCCTTACTAATAGAAACAAACCGACGACCATAATACGTCACCGTCACCATCCTTGGTCGAAAATAAGTACGCTTTTTGGACTTTCGGTCGTTATCGTCAACATTCAGTACGTATATAGTTTCCTGTTGCCAATTGTACCCATTCTGTGCCAGCCGATCACGGTCCACCAGACGTCCTCGTTCCGACGATCTCGAGCCACACAACGATGATAAACTATGCATTCACTTTGGAACTTTGGACATAAACCATCCTCCCCAGTCCCCAGTTCCAACTCGACCAATTTACCGTTGTTATGTGCTAGTCAGTATCAATAACTAATTGTTTAATTGTTTTCCAATTTCAACGCTGCGACAATGGCTATTGACAATCTGATTGACTCGGTGTCTTTATATGTGCCCCGTCCTGTCGCATTTCACGGAGCCATCTTCCCGTTTGTTGTCCTCTACATCTCATGGTCATCCGCTTGTTATTTCACCGACAATCTACTCGATTTCTTTTTTGTTGGTATTTTTGCGATTGGTGTCGCCCAAATATTGTGTTCTCTAAGCTGTTATTGGTCAGTATCATTTAGATGTTATTTATCATGCCGACGTGTTACATCCCCTATTGAAGCTACTTTAGTAAAAGTATTACCAACTCCAAATAATGGATTCACCGAATTAGTGATGTTAAATACATTTCAAGACCAAGACCTGAAGACTGTTACATGGTTTAGGTACCAAGAAATCAAATATATATGGAATGATGACAAAAAATATTTTAATGCTTTAGAATTTCCAATTGCCAATACAATAGAACAATATGGAAATTGTAAAGGCTTCAATAGCGATGAACAATTATCTAGAGCTGTACAATTGTATGGTCGAAATCGTCTGAATATACAATTACCTAAGTTTAATGATTTGTTTATCGAAAGGGCAACAGCCCCCTTTTTTGTATTTCAAGTATTTTGTATTACTTTGTGGTGCTTTGATAAGTATTGGTACTATTCTTTATTTACCTTAGCGATGTTGGTACTTTTTGAATGTACCTTAGTCAAGCAACAGTTACGTAATATGGAAGAAATCAGGAATATGGGTAATAAACCAATTCATTTGCACGTGTATCGCAATAAAAAATGGCAGTTTTTGTTAAGTGAGGAACTTACACCCGGTGATATTGTATCTATTACAAGAACTAATAACGACCAAACTGTTCCTTGTGATTTATTACTCTTAAGAGGTTCATGTATTGTTGATGAAAGCTTACTGACTGGTGAATCTATTCCACAGATGAAAGAATCTATTGAAAATATTGCTGATCATACAAGAAATTTAGATTTTGAATCTGATAAGAAATTACATATTTTATTTAGTGGTACAAAAGTAGTTCAACATACTTCTCCTATGAAAGTAACATCAAGCGTACGTGCCCCTCCAGATAATGGCTGTATTGCTTATGTGTTACGAACAGGTTTTAACACATCGCAAGGTAATCTACTTCAAACAATATTGTTTGGTGTCAAGCATGTCACTGCAAATAATATGGAAACATTAGCATTTATTTTATTTTTGTTGATTTTTGCAATTGCTGCAGCTTATTATTTGTGGATTAAAGGTACTGAGGATCCAAATAGGAGTCGTTATAAATTATTCCTTGAATGCACCCTTATTCTCACTTCTGTTATACCTCCAGAACTGCCTGTTGAATTATCATTGGCTGTGAATTCATCAATTTTGTCTTTATCTAAACTTGGAATATATTGTACTGAACCTTTTAGAATTCCATTTGCTGGAAAAGTAGAAATATGCTGTTTTGATAAAACTGGCACTTTAACCAAAGATGCTTTAATTGTTGAAGGTATAGCCGGTGTTGAAAAAGATATGATTCCAATGAACGAAGCCCCTGAACATACTATTCAAGTTTTAGCATCTTGTCACTCATTGGTCCAACTGGAAGATACATTAGTTGGTGATCCTGTTGAAAAAGCCTCTTTGAACGCGATAAATTGGATTTTGACCAAAAATGATTTTATTGTTCCAAAGAAATCAAAAATACCTCCGTTGAAAATATTAAATAGGTTTTATTTTTCTTCGTCATTAAAGAGGATGTCTGTTTTAGCAGCTTATAAGTGTACAAAGACAGCAAATAAAATTATACATATAGCAAGTGTCAAGGGTGCACCAGAAGTGCTGAGGTCAATGTTGTTAAATATTCCTAATAATTATGATAGTACATATCTTGAACTAGCTGGTCGAGGTGCCAGAGTATTAGCACTCGCTAGAAAAGAAATGACTACCATTCCAAATGATTTAAAAAATCTGAAGAGAGAAGACTTGGAATGCGATTTAAATTTTGTTGGATTTGTAGTAGTTTCATGTCCGTTGAAACAAGATTCAGAGAATGTTATTAAGGAACTTTTGAACTCATCCCATATGGTAACTATGATAACTGGAGATAATGCATTGACTGCATGTTATGTTGCTAATGAATTAAATTTCACAAGATCTTCAAGTCGTATCATTTTAACACTTTCAGAAATTAACAAAACATGGTGTTGGATGAGTGATAGTTATAAAATTCAAGTCCCATTAAATGGAAGTATTAAAGAACTAGTTGATTCATATGATTTATGTTTGACAGGAGATGGATTAGCTTTCCTAAATCAAAATCACAAAGATGTACTAAAGAAAATTTTACCACATGTCTGCGTGTTTGCTAGAGTTGCTCCCAAAGAGAAAGAGTTTATTATAGTAACATTAAAAGAATTAGGTTATTCCACTTTGATGTGTGGAGATGGTACTAATGATGTTGGTGCCTTGAAACATGCACATGTTGGTATTGCTATACTTGCTAGAGGTAAAGAAAAGTTAAAATTAAAGAAAGATATGTTTGCCAATAAATCAAAAAAACCAGGAGAAAATGTTGGTGATCAAATGAAAAGATTAATGAAAGAAATGGATGAAGAATCTGTGACTGTAGTAAAGTCAGGGGATGCTAGTATTGCTGCTCCTTTTACAAGTAAATTTTCATCTGTAACTTGTGTATGTCATGTTATTAAACAAGGTCGTTGTACATTAGTTACTACTCTTCAGATGTTTAAAATATTAGCACTGAATGCTCTTATTGCTGCTTATAGTCAGTCTGTACTTTATGTCAAAGGTATAAAATTTAGTGATTCTCAAGCGACACTACAAGGATTGTTATTAGCAGCTTCATTTTTATTTATTTCACGGTCAAAACCTTTAAAAGTTTTGTCAAAGCAAAGACCACTGCCAAATATATTCAACATCTACACAATTTCAACTGTATTATTACAATTTATTATACACTTTTGTAGTTTAGTATTCTTAGTCCAAGAAGCTGGCGTATATGTGGAAAATGATTCTGTGAATACTACTTTGTCAATTTCAAATGACAGTTTATCATCCAATGGTACAAATTTGGATTCTACTGATTTGGATGTAGACGAATTTAAACCTAATGTGGTAAACAGTGCAGTATTTATTATTTCCATGGCATTGCAAATTTGTACCTTTTCAGTCAATTATCGAGGACGGCCGTTCATGGAAAATTTAGTAGAAAATAAGCCATTGCTATACAGTACACTTGGGACAATTATGGTAATATTGTTTTTAAGTATGGGCACTTTACAAGGACTTAATGAGCAATTTGAAATTGTTCAGTTTCCCTATGAATTTCGAGTTATTTTAATTAGTGTACTTACTTTAGATTACTTTGGTTCTTATATAATGGACCGATTATGTTTGTGGCTTTTTGGTGAAGGAAAATTTAAAAAAGTACCTGTTTAAAATTTTTTGTTATTATTAGAATACAATAATTATTAATAAATCATAATTTTGTATTGTTGTGAAATTAGTAAATAAATTAGAATAAAAAATCATAATATGGAATAATAAAGAAGAATATAATTGCTTACAGCAGCTTATTTTTTGTTAAAGTTACTTATATTATATATAACGTAATCTAAAAGAATGTATCATTTTTTTAAAACTTAATATTTATAGAAATAAATTGTATTTGTGTTAATTGCAAAATTGTATAAGACTACGGTATTATATGTTGTTGATTTAAAAATATTTTATTTAATGATAAATTAAATTATTGTAATAATTATTTTACTGTACCTACTTTTAATATTCATTACTTATATTTTGTTACTATTTTCACAATAAAGTTGTTATTCACCCAAGAATAAAGATACACATTTTAATTCTTCCCTCTTGTATGCATAAATAATTTATTAAAATTTTAATCAGAGGTAAATCTTATATTTATTATATATATATATATATATATATATATATATATATATATATATGTGTTTTTTTTTTTTTAATACAAATACATGCATGGTGAAAAAAATATTTAGAAGACAATATAGTTTCTTTTGTCATTTTATTAAGAAAAAAAAAAACATATAGGTAGGTATGTATTATAATTTTTTTTTCTGTCATAAGTAATTTATCTTTTAGTATTAACCTAATAAAATGTAAGTCGTTTGTATTCTAAATATAAAAGATTACTTTTTATTTTATTGGATTTTAATTTCATTGAAACCAATTTGTAGTTAAATACTTAAATTATAATTTTATACCTACATTATAGTGTTATGTCCTCGTTTAATGGTTTTAAAAAAAAGAAATGTATTTACTAAGGATTGTTTTCGTACTCTGTTATTGTTACTCTATGCAGTTTATATTGTTAATTATTTAAGTACAAGTTATTGGTTATCTGTAATATAATCTGATATCATAAAAAGTAATAAAGGCATTATAACTAGGGCTAGAATTTATATACAAAAAAAATTTTAAATATGAATTTAATTTACAAAAATATGCAAAAACAAATTTTTTATTATTATTTATTATAATTCATAATTTATTATTATTACTTATTACAATTAATTCATATAATTACATTAAATATTAGTTAATTTTATTACATGCTGATTATTTTGTTTCATATTTTCAAATGCGGACGACCGGCGATTTTAACGTAGAATAGATTTTTATTTTTATTAACTCCTAATGCGATTTGTCCTGGAGTTAAATTAATTTTAACATCTTCCTCTTCATATTCACCATTTATAATGCTACGAATTTTTAAAAGTGTTTTGAATCCTTTATTCTTCATTAGTATGAAATCCATTTTAGTTTTTTGCCAATTCTGCTATCTCCCGTTAAATTTATAGAGTATATCTTTCACATTTAAAATAACTTTTAAGCCTCCATCAAGAGATAGTTTTCTTTTTTCAAGATTAGTAATATACCTACTATCTAGCTTGGATGAGAAAACAAAAATTACTTTTTAAACAAGCTAAATCATTTTGTAAATGTTTGTCTTCAAACAATTCTTTTGATTTTTTAGTTGATTCTGTTCCGTTGTCTAAATGTGATACCTATTACAGATTTGATTGATTCAAAAATATCTGAATAGTAATCTACTGTATTTTTTAACCATGTACCCCATCTATAGTGATAATCGGTTGTGGCGGTAAAGGTAAATCCGGAAATAGTTCACGTAATTACTAATTTGATAATTCGGCTGAGAGCTATTAAAAATACTTATTTAACCGTCACTAATTCGCTATTAATTTATCAGCAGCAGAATATTCATTTCGCTAATTCTATGCATCCCATGTGCCAAACATGTTTTCAGGTACCAAATTTTAGGTATCCAGACAATAGTTATTTTGTTTTCGTAGTTATTTACTGCTTCTATTATTTTTGATTTAAGACTGTTGATGTTTTCATGGCTACTTAAGCACATTACGGAGCTTAGTGAGTCGGTGAATATGGCATAGTTATTGGGTAGTTGAGACTGTTGAGAGTTTTTTATGTATTCTATAGCTGTGTATATTGCTAACATTTCGGTAGAAAATATGCTGTAATTATTGCTTATTTTTATCTTTTTTTGAAAATTAGGAGCGATAATGGCTATAGCAGAACCATTTTCAGTTTTTGACGCGTCTGCAGTATAAATATGCTTGAAATTGATAAATTCTTCAATTAGTTTCTAAAGTCGTTTATAGGAGGTTAATGATGTACTTTTTTTCTTATTATTGGTTAATGATGTATTCAGAGATATTTTTTGATTTGTCCATGGTGGGGTGTTGGGTATTTCATAATTTGTTATGTATTTTAAATTGATTTGGTGTTCTTTTGAGAGCTTATTTATTCTTCTGTATATCAGTTGTTTTAAATTTATGTTGTTGTTAAATGTATTATTGTATCGGAGGTTGAATATTGTGTGGTAAGTAGATTTATGGTTATACATTGCATTTAGAGCAGCAAATTTGAGTAGTAATTTGTGTCTTCTATATTTTAAAGGTAGTTTACCGGCAATTACGTATAATATACTTTCTATCCGGCTACTTTTGAATGCTCCTATGCTCAATCTTATACCCGCATTGTGTATTATTTCTAATGTTTTAAGTATTGATTTTTTCGCAGTACTGTAAAATATTGAGCCATAATCTATTACTGATCTGATAAGTGAATTGTGTATTAGAAGTAGTGTGTCTGTGTCTGCTCCCCAGTGTATATTTAATAGCATTTTTATTGTACCTATTTAATCTATTTTTCGTGTTTATTTTTACGTTATTTATGTGAGTTTTTCATCAAAAGTTAGCTCTAATACCTTCGATGTTTTAGTGAAATGTATAGGTTGATTATTTAGTGTAACATTCGGTTTAATTTTTAATTAGGTTTTTACTATTAGTAAATATAATGTATTTTGATTTCTCTGGCGAAAAGGAAAAACCCAATGATTGTTCCCAATTATTTAGACTATTCGTGCATTGTTGGATTTGGCTTTCTATGTATTTCAGACTTCTATGTCTGATCCAAATGTAACTGTCGTCAGCATAAAGAGACGTTTTGGTATTTGATGGATCATATCATTAATTGCAACTAGAAATAGTGTCGTGCTGATGGGCGAACCTTACGGTATTCCATTTTCAAGTATAATTTATATTGGTTTGAATGAAGTTCACTGATGGCAACTTTGAATGTTCTATCATTTAAAATATTATTTATCAAGTATATTATATTTCCGAAAAGTCCCCAATTTTGTAGCTGTTTAATAATCCTGTATCTCCATGTTGTATCGAATGCTTTTTTGATATCTAAACTCTAAACTGAGTAATAGTAAATGCTGTTTGCATGCTAATGCTTCGCAGATGTCATGTGATTGCAATCTTGTGTTGACCGGTGTTTCCGAAATCCATTTTGTTCTTCGGCTAAGAGTTTGTTTTTTTCCAGGTACCATATTAATCGTTGATTTATTATATCTTCGAAGATTTTTCTGAGTGTAAATAACAGGGATATTGGACGATAATTTTGAGCTTCGTATTTGTTTGAGTTTGGTTTCTGGATTGGCATGATTATTGCTTGTCTCCATTGCTTTGGGAATATGTGCTGTGTCCATAATTTGTTATAAAGATTTAGGAGGTAATCAATCCCGATAGTAGACAATTTTTTAATCTGTATACGACTGTACATTTTTGTACATTTCACCATTTGTACCCATTACATTTTTAAAACAGCGAACAATTTTTGGTACTGGTTTGTTATAGTCTGCTATCCATAATAATAAATGCTTCTAATAAATAATCTCAAGATGAGTTTTTTCAGTTTTTTGATATAACATTGATTAAAAATGTTTAAGCTTTTTATTTTAGCTCTTATAAGAGTAGAGAACGATCAGATCCCATTAATATCAACTCACTCTCCCTTATTTATAAATTAATTTAATTAATTTACAATTAAATATTAGTTGTTTTAATTAATAAATTACAATTTAAATGTAACAAATTTATAATTTTTATTTTATTTCTTTATTTTAGGGTTATTACTAGGGCTCGGAAGTTGTAGGAATTGCATATTGTTCTGTATGATCTCAATTTATAGCAGACCTATCTAGAAATTTGAAATATACAATTGCGAGTTATAAAATTGAAAATTGAAAATGCATATTTTGCCAATTTTAGCTAAAAAGTGAATATTTAAATTTTATACACATATTATGCATATTTCATATTTTTCTAAAAATAATTGATTTTTTTGATTTTTTCTTTCTTAACCTGTTTATTTCAACTAATATTGAATATAAAACTCAAAATGACCAACGAAGGTATTTATTGTCTTCTCCATAGTCAATTACGGAGTTAATAACAGTGATGTACTGATGTGATACGCATTTAATCTATCACGCTAGTATGCCAAAATACTTATTTGTAGTACTATCTTATTGTCGATAAGTTATCGTAAATATAATGATGCGTTCTTCGTTTATCGTTACTTTTGATTGTACACGATTGATGTTTGACAGTGACAGTTTCGTTTTAGACGTCATATTGTTAGTAGGTGAAGTGCGTATATTTTTGGAATTCAGAATAATATTTTTGCATATTTAACATTTTTAATGCATATTTTGCCATTTTTTCGTGCATATTTTACCTTTTTTAGCTCCTACAACTTCCGAGCCCTAGTTATTACAATACAATACAATACAATACATATAGTACATAAATTATTAGAAAACTATTTTTTTTTTTGCATTTTGGATAATTAATACTAGAATAAAAAACAAAAAAGCGGGAAAATATAATAGAAACCACTTTGCTGTACAATATCTAGTCGCATATGTATCTCGCCGTCATAGAATAAGTCAGTATAAATGTATAATGGATATTATGTTAAAATTTAAGTTAATGATAAATTATTAAAAATGTAAAACAACTCTAAGCGCATGGAGATTATTTGTCAGCACTCAGTATATTCCTAACTATTATTGATATTTGCTACTTTGCTAGGAAATAAAAAAAAGTGAAGTGACTGATACTGATCTCAAGTAGACATAATAACGAATTCAGATCAGTTTTCTGAAATATTAGTATGTTTTGGATAAGATAAACTGTCTGCCACCTATCCCCTAGGGTATAATACTATGATAGTATAATATTATTATAAATTTAAATAATTAACTTCTATGTCAATTCCAAACTACATAACGCTGTATGGTGTGAATAGGTTCGTAGTGTAGGTAAATGTATAGATAGGCAATACTTTAAAATGATTAAGTAATCTTCTATCAATTGATTTTTTCAACTACAAATCGTGAGTACAGTGATATATATTACATTATAAATGCAACGAACAGAAAAAAAAACAACACGGTAAAATCAATATACATTCACCTCTCCACTCAGAATATAAAATACCAATATAAATAACAGCAATGATTATTCACTGTATGTATTACGTGAGCTTTTTTCTCGTTGTGTTTTTTACAAGTGTATTCTAACAGATGCTGTAATATTAGGTCCTATCCTTATATGTGTCGTCGACCGAAGTACATTGTATAATATAATCAATTGCAGAAATTTATGTCCGTGGTGTAGGTACTATAACAGTTATTTATAATTATTATTAGTTTCATTTATTTAATTTAAAAAATAAATACAAATTCTCTGAAATGGACACCGAAAGTTGCACTTTTCCAAATACTCTGGATATGGGAAAATTGCCCATAGTGCGCATCAAACTAAACACACCGCCTTTAAGATGCATTATTGAATGTAGGTACCGATTACTTTTCAATGTTTGTTTTTAAGTTATTAATTATTATTTAATTCACTTTTTAATATTCAAGTTCCGTCAATACCTACTAAAGCTGATAAACTGAATAAGGGTTTACACTGGTCAGACTTTTAAAATAAAAAATCATATCTTTATACATTTACATATTAATATGTATAAATAGGCTAATAACATCAAGATTTTGAAACCTTCAGGTAAAAACTGGGTGATTTTGATGAAAACGTTTTTTAAAATAAGGTTCATTATTTATTATTTCATTATGTATTCTGTATGTGACTTTAATTTTTCAATACCTATATTAATATATTATTAATTTTCTATAAATTTATTAAACTTATCCATTCTTAAACGCCTGCCCAATCGATAGGTAAGTATAAAGACTTTTCTTTATGTATGTAAGATTTAAAATTTTTATATAATATTCCCCTTAAACAACAAAAAAAGCGAGTAAGTCGTGGATGTCGCTCTGCTGTACAGTAGATTATTGTAATGGATGGAATTAAATTTGAATACAATGATATTATATCATTGTATACGAAATACGATTCTGAGCGGAGACGGTTTATCTGTCTAGGATATATTATTATAGATTATTAAAAATTTTCAAATCTTAGATTTAAAACGAAATTTTTTTATGAATTTCTAGTTTAAAATAATTTGCGAATTTTCGTGATCGAAAAAAAAACGTCTGTTGTCAAAATTAAAATGTTAATGCTTGTAAAAAAATTGTGGCTATGTATTTTTAATATTTTTCAACTGCTATTGTAAAAATATAGTAGGAGCCTTGTATTATATTTTCAAGCATTTCTACCCAACAAATAAATTTATATCGATATTTATAGAAAAAAAAAACTAAAATGTTGAAAAATTAAAATGTCAGTAAACAGCTCAAAACAAATCAAAATATTTTGAAAATTGTATCAAATTTAAAAAATGCCTATACAAACATTCAGTGAAAATTTCAAGTATTTGCAGTCATTTATTTTAGAGTTACGCCAAAATAAGAAAATCGTTAAATGAGAAATCTAGTGAAAATCCAATGTTGTAGTAAAAATTTAAATTTCAAACGCTCATCAAAACTTAATTTGACTTTCTGGTGGACACTTTTTTTGTGACAAAGATTGACAAACTTGTAAGAAATCTTGTATTAAATTTTCAAATCTAAAATTCATAAGAAATTTTCTTATGAGTTTCTAGCTTAAAATAATTTGAGAATTTTTGTGATTTTAATGTATTTTAATATCAAAATTCAAATCTTGAATGCTTATAAAAAAAAATTGTGAATATATATTTCTTTTATTTTTCAACTGCTATTGTAACAATTATACAGGAACCTTGTATTAAATTTTCAAACTTTTCTACCAAAGATATTAATTTAAAAAAAAAAACTAATAATGATCGAAAATTGCATTTGCATATGCCTATAAATAGTTCAACTTAAATCGAAAATTTTTGAAAATGGCATAGTGGATAGAATATACTTATATAAACATTCGGTGAAAATTTCATGTATCTATATGGTCATCTGTTTTAAGGTTACATCAAAAACCAAAACTGATTATGCGTAAAATTTCCCGTTTTTCCCTTAATTTTTAGTTTGTTTATAGACTTTTCTTTTAAGTTTTTTATTCTATTAATATCAATAAAATTTTATTTATTGGATAAACAAAAGCTTGAAAATGTATTGCAATGTTCCTTAAAAGTCTTTATAGCAGTTGATAAAATTAAAGATTCTATAGGCACTATTTTTTTTATAGGTATTTAATGTATAAGTTTTGACAAAATTTATCAAAATCTAGAAAATTTTCAAATTATTTTATAGTTAAAAAATTAATTTAATCTACTGTTGTACTAACTACTAATGCATAATTAGTTATACATCGAGTTTTTTTTTTTAATTTATGAATAAACCTATGTACACCTGCTTAAAGAATATATTGTTATTATAACAATGAAATTTCTATGTTGATTTCAGCCATATTACCTGAGTTATTAGAAAACTTTGAAAATGTAAGTGCAGAAGTAGTTCAATGTCCAGATTTAACCCAACCACCGTTTAACTTGACCTCCGAAGGTGAGCTTAAAATATTTACTCACTTATATAAGATATACCTATAATATGTATAAATTCGCCATTTGGTATATTTTGTTGGTTTATATTTTATTAATGCATATAGGACTATGTGGTGACGAAAACGTATTTGACATCGGCGATGTCACCAATTTTGTACCTTCGTTCAAGCGAGAAAAATTGTATAATGTCAAAGATTTAAAACAGATTACAGGGTCCGATCCTTTGACCATCATCGGAGCTTGTGGCGGCCCATTTCCGTTTTTCGGAGCTGACAGCGAGGCAAGTATTTCTGTCACTATACAAACTGATTCATCACCAAGAACGCTCATTTTCCTTTTACCATTTAATGCTCATACCTATCTAATGTACTTATACCAGTGGTGTAATTAATGGGGGATGAGGGGATAGATCTCCCCAAAACTTTTATTTTACTGCTAACATTTTATATTTGGTGGGATGCTTACAGGTTTTACTAAAAACATATAGTCCCCTTACCAAACAAAATTTCTAATTACGCCACTGTTACTTACTATAACTTACTGAAATTCAATTATAAGGATACTAATCCTTAGTATTTGTTTCATATAAAAATACAATATTTCATCCATTATTCGTTTATAGATGTAAACTGCTCACTGCTGTACTTATTATGCTATTAAGACTCTTATAATTTTTACAAAAGATAAAATTCTAAATATTCCAATCCACCTATTGATTTTTGATACTAATTACTAACTAATAATTACTTACTAAAATGTTCAATATCATTAACCTAATATGGACTTTTATTCTTAGCTTTCAAAGCGCTTAATAATATTTAGAAACTACTTATATTAGTAGAGATAGGATGTTGACAACTTTTGAATTTTTTTTCCTTTGATTCTATACAATGCTATCCTAGCTAAAAATTTGTTTCATACTCTCTTGATGCAGAATATTCATTTTTTTTTTAACGTCGTTTTTCAATATTTTTAAGTAATTTTTTCATCTTTTAAGTCATTTTTTGTAGTTTTTATACAATGTGGGACATTTTTCTCAAATTTTAAATTATAGCAAGTGTTAAAACCAAGTTTGAAAACAAATTTAATTTATTTAAAATTTTAAAATATAACTTTGGATTTGGATTAACTGTTTGAGACTTTGGGTGTTATACAGTGTGACAACGATTTATGGTAACACTAAATATCTCAGGTGCATGACCTTGTATTGAACTGGCGTTTTCGGGAGGTGATGGGGAGTACTAAATACATATTTTTGGATACATTTCAAATTATTAACACTTTTGGTGTGCGCATGCGCAATATAAATTACATTTTTTTTAAATAGAAACACTATTTTTTTTCTACATATTCGGATAGATTATTATTTTTTTGAGCATTTTTTGTATCAACAGTTTTTTTCTATTTTCAAAACTGACCAAGTTAGAGTAAGTCAAAATTTGGATTTATGCATAATTCGTATTTAATGAAATTTTATTTATAACCCCTGGAAATAATAAAATAAGTACCAAATAAATGTTTTATTTATATAAATAAAACAAGTGCTCTTTCAAACATACGCCTAACATACACGCTTAGCAAACGTTACGCTTATCGAGTATTATATTTATAAACTGTATGGAAAAGGTAATTTTTTAAAGTTTATAGGGCATTTTTGTGTGTTTTTTGATTCGTTTTTTTGTATATATTATAATATAGGCATATAGGTACCTTTTTTATAAAAAATCTAAAAATGAAAATTTGAATAAACGCATTACTGAATAATATATGTGGATGAGCACATATATGTTAAGTATATTTATTTTATATGACGTCATAAACATTCTAAAATTAATAACGGTATACATATTATATGCAATTATAATTTATAATTTAGTGCGTGGAAAATGTTAAAATGACTGGCGACCATGTGGAAAACGGAACACACGTTCACATGACAATGTCCGATGACATTGCGGAGTGTTTTCATAAGTCGTTACCTGATGACGAAATGAGGTTTTCAATGATGGCGAATTTCTTCAGCAGTAACGGCTTTAAAGGAGAGGTAAATATAAAATAGCCGAAAGAGGGTTAGGTTATACAATAACTCTCTAACTGACGAAAAAAGGTTTGGATTTTTATTTTTATTTTATCTTATAATATATTATTTGTACGATACTTGTTTGATATAATATATTATATAACGAGTGGTCGCGCAACAGAAATTTATTTTAATTTATAATGATCAAATATATATTCATTAAATTATATACAAATAAGGAACATTGATAACTCGAACGTCATTATAAGAGGGCGCAACACTCGTATTTGTTGTCCCAGTCTAACAACAAACACGTAAAATAGCAAATTTAAGTGAGTTGTGCATAACTCACTTAAAAACTGAATCATCGTAAAAATACTTCTAACAAAACACCAATGTCCAATGATGATCTTACCATTCTTCTCAATAAGTTTCATAATAGGTTTATTCACTTTAATTTTTAAGATAACGGAGTGAAACTCGAATTGCTGTTCGTAAATTTGCTATGTTACGCGTTTGTAAGACTGAGACAACAAAATACGGGTGTGACTTCCTCTTAAGTCGAATTGTTGTTACATCAAAGGAGTGTCTTACCCCTGTGTTTTTTTTAACTGGTATAGGTACCTATACAATTTTTTCCATACCTAGCTATCAAATTTTCAGTAATTCAATTTTTTTTTTTTGGTCTCCGAACGATTCGACTTTCTACTGTACTAGCTAGTAGCTGTACAAGTTTTTAAAATAAATTGTTAGGTATTTATAATAAATAAACATACTTAAATTGCAATCTTACCGTTTATCTATACTCTATAGGAACAACTTAATTTATTTTACACACATAATAATAATTGTAAGATAACCTTAATAATTTTAATGTAAATGTGAGTTTTAGGTTTTAAAAATTGTGTGTGAAGTAAGAAAAGGACCGCTAAGTTTCAGCACATGCATTAGAGAAGCATTAGCAAAGCATTTTGGAGATGATATAATTGGTAGAGTACATTAATATTGATCCTATTAATCATGACAAAAAGTATTAGGTACCACATTTCCTAGAAATATATACATTAATATTATTATTACTGCGTATAGACTGTACTTAAAGTAAAACAGAGTTAGAATGACATAAAATTGCTTTATTATTTGTTACATGTGAAATAAATAAAGCGTTGGGCGGAGTAATACTCATCGAAAATGGAAAAGTGAAAATTCACGTCATTAAGCCGAGTTTGGCGAAAATACCAATAAAATCAGAGAAAGAGTTGGGCAATTGGTTACATTTTATTGAATTATCTCCACCGTCAGTGGGTGTCGGATGCATAGTCTCTCATGATCCTGTAATTTCAAACATTATTTTTTTGAGCATAAATATACCTTGTGCAGTTGTGCTAAATGTTTTTCTAAAATTTTTACCCTTTTTTTAGGGGCTGAATTTAAGACTTCAACACTTTCACCTGTACACTGATCGCAATGAAGGAGGACATTACCACAATGATACCGAACCGAACACCATAAAATATACTGGTTATTTTGGTGTTTCTAAGCAGTTTATTAAAATTGATTAAATTCAAACATTATATTATGCTGTAATCGATATCTGTACGAAAATGATTACGGTTCTTACGTACGAAAATGACGATTCAGTAACATATCGCCACATCGGTATTTCATATTTGTTTTAGCTACTGCAGCTGTGCTAATCTTTTTTCTCTTGTGCTAAGTATGTAATTAAGTAAATCCTATATAGATAAAATAGGTAATTTTACTAAAACTTTAAAAAAAATAGAATACAGAAATGATTTTACGTCAGACGTTATTGTTTTAATAATTTTAATATTATTTAAAATATTAACCTTTAATCTGGTGGTGTTACTATTTAGTATTTATTATGTATATACCTATTATATATAGTGTATATGAAACGATTGAGCAAATAAAAAGCGGGTAAGTCGTGGATGTCACTCTATTGTACAATAGGTTACAATAGTGGGTTATTGTAATGGATGGAATTAAATTTGAATCCATTGATATTATATCATTGTATACGAAAAACGATTCTGAACGGAGACGGTTTATCTGTCAAGGATATATTATAGATTATTAAAAATTTTCAAATTTTAGATTTAAAAAGAAAATTTTTTAAGAATTTCTGGCATAAAATACGAATTTTCGTGATTTTTACGTATGTTGTCAAAATTCAAACTTTGAATACTTATAAAAAAATTGTACCTGTATATTTCTTTTATTTTTCAACTGCTATTGTAAAAATATGTTAGGCGCCTTGACTATAATTTTTTTTATAAGCATTCAAAGTTTGAATTTTGACAACATACGTAAAAATCACGAAAATTCACAAATTATTTTAAGCTAGAAATTCATATTTTCATTTCATTTCATTTCTTTCACAATTCATTTTTATTTTTATATCTATAAGATTTGAAAATTTTTAATTATCTATAATATATCCTAGACAGACAAACCGTCTCCGCTCAGAATCGTTTTTCGTATACAATGATAATATCATTGGATTCAAATTTAATTCCATCCATTACAGTAACCTACTTGTATAACCTATTGTACAGCAGAGTGACATCCACGACTTACCCGCTTTTTTTTCTTTTTTGAAACACAATTGCCTGCAAGTCCCAAACCTTCTTTTCTCATGTTTTTTTTTTTTCATAACTCAACTTCAATTTAATTTGTGAACACAATTTTTAAACTTTTTATAACTTTTATATTAACACAAAAAAACTTATTTTTGAAGTTCAAAAATATCGAGAACATCTGTAATATAAGAATAATAGACAAAAAAAAACCAGATATTCGTCAATGAAATCAGTAAGGCAATGGGAGGTGAAATAGATTGATGAAGATGGTCATACAAGTAAGTTGGTAAGTAAGTTGGTCCGGATCAAGGGCAATGGGGCGTCATTTGGAAGCACTATAAAATTGAAATAACTCCACTGGCCATGTTACAATTGTAGGTACACCATATTTAATTTACAAAATGTATGAAAGCATTTATTTAGGTATAATTTTAAACATTAAAATATAAAGATATTTAGATTCGTAATGAATATAAAGAGTACACTTTTTTTAAGGTAGAAACCTAATACTGATCCAATGTCGAATATATAGAACAACGAACCATTATTACTGTCTTTTATTAATATTTACGTATCTATAGTACCGGTCTAGCTATATGCCTATATGTATATAATTTTAAAAAATGATAAAATTTTCATGAAAATATGAGTTTTTTTTTTATTAAATTAAAGTGTTTCTGGCATACAAGGTCATCAAACTTATTGATATAATAAAGAATTTTTAACATCATTAAGTTGTTAAGCGTAAATTATAATTACAATATATACAGTAAATTACAAAGATGAATAAATAAATAATAAAATATGAAATCATAATATTAGTTAATCTAAGTGAATTTTTTTTTTTTTTGTTAATCTTATTGGTGTTGAGAAAGGGCATCATGAGGACGTCCGCGCTTGAGACGCCGGAGGGTAGGCTTATCGCTGAGTTTGAAATATTTTGCACTTTTGGCGTTGTTTAGTTGGCTAAAAAAATATTTATTGAGAGATTCTGTCATAGGCGTGCGCAGGCCTCTTTTTCAGGATATGCAGAAGGCTGACAATAGCTGCGTTTAGACCAAGAAGATTAAGGACAGTTTTGGAACACGCCCTGAAAGTTATTTTAAGCTCGTAAAATTCTGATAATATGTATACACAATTCACAAATATTGAAAAAACCTACTGTTTAATTAAAAAAATATTGTAATGAATACCATTACATAATACAAGAAGTATGTATTTCGCAAATACTTGGTAGTTGATAACTGATAACTGGATGTTTCAATCTTCCAGAGTCGATGTTCACCTCTCACAGAACTTCAGGGTATGCAGCTGCATATCCTGCATACCCCCTGCGCACGCCTATGGATACTGTATGTAGGATTTAACCATCGGGAGTCAAAATATGAAAGTAAATAAATAAAACAGTTTCATAATGTTGAACTTATAATTTAGGTATATCAAATATATAATATAATCAATTATTTGGATAGATTTCTGAGAAATATGTATTATAAAAATAAAAAATCGTATTTGGGTTGTGATAATTCAAATAATTTTAAATTATATTATTAAAAAATATGATTATAACATAATATAATGTTCCGATACGGTATTTTACCGTCCGGTAATCCATATCGGTACTGGATCAGTGTGAAAGTTACGACGGTAAAAATTAACGCACAAATAAAATATTTTTTACCGTATCTATATAGGATTATTACCGGTTCATTTACCGCAGCAGTGTGTGTGGCCCTTATAATTTAAAATTTCATATGCTAATAAATAGATCACATAAGTCAAAATGTTTTGTTTCAGCAATTTCAGCTACAATCTTGAGTATATGTATATATTATAATACTTATTATTATGTCCTATGTAATAATATAATATAAGTACATATATGAAAAATTATTAAAATTACAATTTACAATAGGTAGTATATTACGATTCGAGGCGAGAATTTCTAGAGCTATAGAGAAATAGAATTAAATAAATAATTAATAAGTTCTGATGGATAATAGATTCAGTAAGCATATAAATTTGTCTTGAAATGTAACAAAGAAATTCATATTAACGCGGTAACCAGCTAAACAAATCTTTGATTTTAAGGACCAATGAAGATATGAGAACCTTATATATAAAGAAAAGTGGGGATGCGCAAACAAGATTCAAATTGGTATTGTTGCTGACATACCTATATTTTGTCCATGACAGAATAATGTTCTGTGAACTGTGAATTGTGATGACAGTAATCAGTACATCGCGGAACGTTATCGCAGACACTTCAATTTTTCTTACCCGTAAACTTTGCCGCTTTCTTTCAAAGATTTATTTAAAATATTCTTTTATAATGGCTGAATCGAGTTCGCCCGCGACTTTGAACATGAACAGTCTGCCTACAGTGCGCATCGATCTCAGCGTACCGCCTTTGGACCGAATCATCGAAGGTAGGAATTTAGGAAACGCAGTGTAATAAATGGGTACAAACTACTATATAACACGATAGCTGATATGATTAATATTAATAAATAATTAGTTGCTTAAATCATTAAACAACTTATTATTATTATGTACAGTGCAATATTATACATCACAAACATTACACAGAGTGTATCACGAATACATTTGATAATATTGTTCATAAGACATATCGTATATTATTATATTTGATATAATGTCATTTATTCGAACACTCTATACACAACATAAATACTTACCTCCATAATTTAAGTGCCTAAATAAAACACGCTATAATTTTTAATTATCTCTTCTGTTGAGGTAATATTAGATTATGATAAAAATATGTGTGTCTAACCAAACAAAATTTTGCCAGAGAAATTAACCTCAGTATATTTGTAGAAGTGTAAAATAGTATATATTACGTATGCTGGTTGAGCACAGATATATTGTAAAATAAAACAAAAAAGAACTTCAAATACATTTTTAGTTATCAATACTACTATTTATAATTTATATAGTATACCTATACCTAACCTAACCTAACCTATGTTAATTAATATTTAATTCGAAATACATCATTTTCTAAAACTCGAAATACAATGCAGATACTGCAGAATTTACTCAGAATACTGAGAAAAAAAATCAATTTTGAAATCGGTTGAAATTTCAACTTACATTTATAAAAAATAGCATAAGTAATACTATAAAGCTCTTCGATGATTTTCGCATTTTATTAACTAATGCTAATCCAATAGGTGATAAAGAACATGTCGAGTACTACTCGTTGAAATTGCATGTAATATTTTTTTATTTTTTTTATAATGTTTTTAATAACAAATTATAATTTATCAAAAATTTTGTTACAAAATAATGTGTTGACAGGTAATATCTCGTACATTTTTAATTTAAGCTCATATTTTATTAGGTACAAAAACTATGGGCATATAAAGCTGACTTATGCACAGTAGTTCTTGATTGATATTGTATAAGAATAATTATGATAATATGTATAACTTGTAATACACTTTACACTGTACCAATAACACCCATGTACAATGTAGTATTACCTATTTAATAATATAATATACAAGGATTGATTTGATTTTATGATTTTAGCCCTTTTACCAGAGTTGTCGAAAAATTTTAAGACCGTGAGCGTGGACGTGGTACAATGTCCCAATTTAACCTGCTCGCCGTTCAACTTGGCTGCCGAAGGTAAGTACAAAATCATATCGAGATAAAATCCACATAATATAACACGCTTGTGTAACTTGAAAATTTTCTGAAATTATCTTGTGTTATTATAAAAAATAATAGTATAATAATCATAGGCGTAGCCAGGGGGTGTACAGGGTATGCGGTGGCACCCCCTAAACGCACAGACAATTTAGTGTGGAGTTCAAACGTCATATAATATTGTGATTGGCATTACGTATGTAATTATCATTGTGATGTAATATTATGAATATAATAAAGTATAGTATTAAATTTAAATTTAATATTTTTCGGAGGGAGAGGGACAAAAATATTTGCACCCCCTGAACGTGAAGACTGGCTTCGCCTATGATAATAATAATATTAACAATGTTCTATATTTAGTACGCGTTAGTGGCGTTACGAAAACGTGCGGTTGACTAGCAGTGTAGCGTGTCAATTTCTCGTCGGTGGTCGCCGACAACTGGTCAGAAAACTATTTCGCGCCAAATTAAAAATCATTCGAACTTAACTGTGCATTAAAAATGTTACATACAAATATACAGTTAAAATTATAGTATATATTATGTATGTATTTAATGTTATTAAAAAAAAAGAAAAATACCTGATATATAATGTACACAATAAAATCCACGATGTATTAAATGATGATAATTAACAATAATAATAATAGGTAATAATGTACTCGTATGTAAAAAAATGTATAATATTTACAATAAATAAGATTACCTATTGTAAAAAATCGTCTTCCTCGTCTTCACTGATATAATACTGTTGTTGGAGTCAAGTGACAAAATTATAGGCTTCGTTCAACAATCACAAAAATCTGCTTATTCGTAAACGATATTTTAAAGTTTTTCTACACTTCTCACGCAGTTGTATCAATGTTTTTAAGTAATTGCATTTATGGCTTCGCACATACGCTTTTTGACATCGAATTTTTTTTTTGAAATAGTATTTTTGTAAGCAGGTTTTTAGAAAAGTCACCTGTACTCCTACACAGTTATCCAGGGCCACATTATAAGGACCAATATATGGGGACATAAATATGACGCCCTTCAGTATACGCTTTTTTTTACAAGAAGATAACCGAAAAAAAATTTTCGTCATCCCCATACCACCAAGGTTTTAGTTTCGTATAGGTACCATGGGTACCTCACTACCTACTAGTTAAAATCTTAGATCATAAACAATTGTAAAAGCCTATAAATTCTAAAACCTACTATCCGTTATCCCACCAGAGTTTATCGATTGCAATCCCGGACACATAAGTAAACGATTTTTTTCCTACCTTTTCTATGTTCTGATTGCGTCCTATTGTATAAAAGGTATATAAGCGTTAATGTGATACATAAATTGACAATTAAATCTAATACCTATATTTTTCACATATGGTGTGAAGGTATATTTAAACACAAAATGGTTTCTACTTGATGAGTGTACGAACATTTTTATCATAAGGTAGTCTGGTACTCTTATCGATTTACGATCACGTACCTTGCGATTTAATATAAGCACGTGAAGTGCGTTATAGAATCTAGAGATACTTTAAACTTTATAGTTTGTATTCAAAATTCAAAATTAATTAGTTGGACTGAAATGATCAGTAGTATGCAGTGAACTACAAACGATTGTGAAAGATTTCATTCAAAATTTAACTATTTTTTCTACACATAGCATCAATGTCCAAGTATATCAATCATAGAACTACGAATGTATTTAATAGTGGTTACCAAAATCATATTAAAATATTGCAATCGAATGCTTATATATTATACAATAGGACGCAATCAGAACAAAAAAGGTAAGAAAAATAATTTTTCCTATCCGTCTTGACACTGAAAAGGTATAATGTGTAAAGGTTGAAACGGCCCCGTAATCAAATGACGCCGTATCCCAACATATAGTAACCGTGTATGATTTCTATAATAACCGGCTCATATTATATTCAATGCCTATAAACAATATATTATTATAATAATTTGGATTTTTTTTTCTTAACTCAAAACACCATAGCCACCATTAAATGGATCTTTAAGGTCTTTGTGTACAAATTACAATTTATATTTTTTAATTTATTTTTGAAGTGTTCATTGCAGTTTGCTGACTACACACACATGTTTATTTATATATAGGACTCAGTGGTGACGAAATGGTAATCGACATCGGCAGTCCGTCGTTCTTGCTGCCTTTGGTGAACTTAGACAAGGTATATGACATCAGAGACTTCACGAAAGTTACCGGGACGGACCCTCTGTTCGTGATTGGAGCTGGTGCCGGTCCGTGGCCGCACGTTGGAGTCAATTGCGAAGTAAGACACGTGTATCTATATATAATGTGGTGTAGTATTTCGGGGAAGGCAAAAGGAGCACTTGCACCTCAGATATGACAATTTTTTTTACCAATAAACTCTTATCTATTTAATGTTATTTATCAACATGGGTACCTACCTACAATAACCTAACTATACTATATTTATCTACAATTCGTTTTAAATATTAAAACGGGCCTTAATACTTGTGTAAAAAGTACTAAAAACAAATAATTAACTATAAATATATAATTCAAATGTATTTAAACTGTGCGGTGGTTATTAGGATTTTTATTCTGGTCACCCTAGTTTTTTACCTAAACTATAAACGGATAAGTTATTGGCGTGTATAGGTCATATTACTATAATGCTTCGTACAATATTGAATCTATATATATAACGATTATAACGAGTACTTATAACTTATTGGTTTAAATTGATCAAATATAATATTATGTGTGATGACTGATGGCTGTGCATACAATATTGGTAAATATAGTACCTACCTACTCGTGTTTATGTAACGATTCTCAATAATGTTTTAATAGTTATATAAACAACGAAATATTATTTCACAACTTTATATATTATAATAATAAGTGGTAGCGAAAGTAATGAATTATTTATTATTATAACTAATACAGAATAGTAAAACATTAAAATCTGTCAAATTGTTAATTGTGGTTAATTTTTTAGTTCATCGGAAACGTACGATTGACGTCCGACGATAACGTTAACAATAATAATTGTTCTCATCTTTACAAAGTCGATCCCAAGACTGGGAGCCAAGTGCACCACTGTTTGCCTCAAGACGAAACGCGATTCGCGCTGTTGGCCAATTTTTACACAAGTCGCGGTATGAGAGGAGAGGTAATATACATACTATTATAGTTTACTGACATACCTACTAACAGTACTAATTGTGTACAAATACAAGCATTACATTATTGTGTAATTTGTATGAGAGGATTTAAAAAAAAAAAAAAAAAAGTTGAACGTAATACCAAACATAATTTTTATGAGACTCATAAAGCACACAACACATAGGAGCACACAACACAAAAATTAAGTTTTTTTTATTTGAAAGAATGTTCAATTATAAGGATAATGTTATAAGTTTTACGTTTCTACTCACATTATTCAATAAGTTATGAACAATTGAAAAAAGACGCATGACGTCATTGGGCCTTACTCTTCGTAATCGCCTATCTTATACGTGTAAAAGTTCCTCGCTTCTCACAATGATTTAACCATCTAAACATTTTATTTATGAAATTTAATTTACGTATAAATGTGTGGTTTTGTGTGTTTAAGAGGAAGCAAGAATCAAAATTTTTATATGACGTTTAGTTTTTTAAATATTTAAAATCTTAAAAGAGAAATTTTTGAATTTTTATTTCGTATTTAAATCGCCATGGAGCGCAATTTAACAAAAATATGACTTTTAAGATTTTAAATATTTAAAAAACTAAACGTCATATAGAAATTCTGATTCTTGCGTCGTCTTAAACACACAAAACCACACATTTATACGTAAATTAACTTTCAAAAATAAAATGTTTAGGTGGGTAAATCGTTGTGAGAAGTGAGGAACTTTTACACGTATAAGATAGGCGATTACGAAGAGTAGGGTCCAATGACGTCACGCGGCTATTTTACATTTTATAATATCTCTTAAAGTAATAATTTTTTTGCATCAGATTTTCACTAAATCATTTCATATAGCTATATCTACAATAATTTAACATTTAAAAATAATTTAAATATTTTTTTGTGTTGTGTTGTATGCTCCTTTAAATGTTGACGAAATTAAATATTCACTCGTAAAACAACGATTTCTCATCAGGCTATGGTTTTCTTATTTTGTTGTAAGTAATTCTTAAATAATAATCATTTTCTGATATACGCATGGTATAAGTATCTAAATATTTTGATTTTTTTCTTAGCTATTTATGAACATTTTCAATTCTTTTAGTTTTCTTTTCCTATATAAATGTTGACAAAAACATTTTTCACTAAGAGGAAAAGCTTGAAAATTTAATAAAACGGTCAAGTCGTTATCATAATTAATAGCTATTCAAATAAATTAAAAATATATATTATTTGCACGATTGTTTTTTGACAGGAGACTTCTTAAACGGTATAAAAACATAATAATATAAAGAGTTAAAAGTGGCGTTATTATTAATTAACCAATAAATTAGTCATTACCATTTTTTTTTTAATATAAAAAAAAAATACATGTAATGATTTTCTGAAGAAAAAAAACAAGAAAATTTAATTTTTTTTCATAAATTTCTCGTGCTTCTTTCTGGTTCATAGAGTATTAGAGTATCATAACTATTAATTTGCTATTTCAATAAAAATGGTAGGGTAGCAATTGTTACCACGTAATGACGTCTATGGATTGTATAAATTCTGGATTAAAAATCCAAAAAAAAAATGAAATACGTTTTTCGAAAAAATGTCATTATATCCTTTAAAGTAATTATTCTCTTTCTTTTTTATTACATGTTTTTTCACCTTAAATGTGATTTTATCGTTAATATGAGCGAGAGCCTGCAGTTTTTGTAATTGAAAAACTCAAAAGGGTTAAAGTTTATTCATCGATACAGATAATTTCTTTATAAATAAAAATTAAATTAATTTAAAAATGCAACTTTTATGTGAATTTAATATGTGACACAAAAAATATAATTTTTTTAGGTTTTGAAAATAGTGTGTGAAACTCGGAATGGCCCGTTAGATTTTGTAACGTCTATCAGACAAGCGTTGGCAAAATACTTTGGCGACAAACCAGTCGGTAAGAACTCATCAATACATTATTGCAATAAAATATGTAATTGTTTTCAACAACTTGAATTCAGACTTTTCGTCTCTGCTGATTTATTTTTAGGTTTGGGTGGAGTGATTTTGATTGAAACAAGTAAAGTAAAAGTTCATGTTATGCCTGATTTTTCAAAAACACCACTCCTCTCGGAAACTGATTTGAACAATTGGCTTAAGTTCTTTGAAGTGCCCACACCATTAGTGGCTTTAGGTTATCTCGTCTCTCACGATCCGGTGACTAAATGATAATACATATGTTTTACATTTTACATTATTTAAATTTCCTAATCATTGTGTTTTATGAAATTAATTAATAATATTATAAACTACTGTCTTCTTGTCACAACATCATACTGACAATTTAATATTTTAAATTTTATAGGGTTTGGACCTAAGACCTCAACACTTTCACTTGTTTGGTAATCAAGGAGAAGGTGGACACTATCATCATGACACAGAACCAACGACTGTAAAATACACGGCTTTTTTGAATGTTGCCAAAAAATTGATCAGAGTTGACCAGCCAGAAGAAGCTCTCTTGTTTGGCAAAGATTAAATTTTCTGAAAACACGTAGCTGTATTGTTAAATAAATAATAATTCTCCTAAATCAATTGTTTCAATAATTTACACTATTGAGTAATGATGACTGGTCAATAAATTGACATGTTCTATATACTTGTGTTTACTGTGTAATTTATATAATCTATAAATTACTATAACGAGTATAACTTTATACAATTGTTTTTTTTTTTAAGTTTTAAATTTTACTTCTTTAAGAGATTGATAGGTTGTCTACTTGAAATAAGTATAAATAAATATTTAGATAAAAATAAACATATTATTTCAGTGATATAATAATAAAAAAGTCAATTATAATTATGTTTTTAAATTTTATATAAAATAAAATGTGTAACTAAAAATAAATTTAATGTAAACATACTTTTTTATTATATAATTTAGTATGTGGCGAACACAAAAATGGACGGATCGTATGCATTTATCACAATTAAGTTTCTTATAATAAATTGTAAAATATTATACATAGGTAGGTTAATTTTAATAACTATTCATAAAAATATGATATAAATTTATTTTTATCGATATAAAATCAATGAAGTTAAGATCTAAGTATCTATAATTGTATATTTAAAGCTATATTTTATACAATTTTTAACATAAGAATAACAAAAATTATAATATAATGAATAGTCAGTTTTTGTTCATTACATTTTGTTCTTAATCATTAAATATATTAAAATTAATAATAACCATATAAGATGACATTACTCAATTATTAAACAATACATTTAAAAAAACATGTTTAGTTTATGTTTATAATAAACTCAACTAGTGCAAGACAAATTTGCATTATTTATAACATTATGTTATCTTTTTTGCTCTTTTAAACAACTATCATATTATTGACATTAGGTGGGTGATTAAATATATTTATTTATATTTTCAATTTTGTGATTTAAAAAACTAAAATTGTTCATTTGTGTATACTTATGATAGGATTAATCAATTGATTAATTGTTGAAATTTATTGAACAGAATTTTAATAAAAATTAATGGAATAGATAATGTGATATCAAAATTAAAATTAAAACATATCGTAATGTATTACTATCACCCTTCATAAGAAATTATGTTTTAAATGATATTAAGTGCAGGGCATAGACACAAAAAACTAAGTTTCAAAATAAAAATATTTCCGCAGTCAAACAAAAAATTTATGTACTATTATTATAGTCAACTGGTAATATTTAAAAAGGATGTCGGGTATCATACATAAACAATGAATAAATAATTAAATCTGAACAAATATTTGATAATGCTACTTAAAGTGTAAATGAAAGCTCAGTGAGACAAACCAATTAAAATTTACAACAGAATGGTAAAGAGAATGGCCACTGAGAGCAAACTGGATGAAACAATTAATGTAGATGATCGCCCATATTTAAAAACTTGTATATAATTATCTGCATGAATCCATGGATTAGCGCCATCATCAAAATACATTGGACATTGATCTCCTAAAATTAAAAAAATGAATTTATCTAGAATTATTACAACATTCAAAATTGCTTACTTTCACGTTCATATTCGGTCATCTCAATAGCAACAGTGGCTCCTTCAGTAAAATTACTACTAAATGCATCTTGTTTAAGATCACAAAATGAACCAATAGCTTGTGACATTAGTACACGGTTAAGATCAGCTCGTTGATATACCCAACATCTATACATGCTAGCAGCATCAAGAGGATCATAAGTCACTAAATAAGACTTCAAATTTTCCTTCCAGTAACCTATGCAATGTAATCGGTAGTCTGGATCACTATAAATGTCTACAGGCTGTCCACGATGATCCACATCAAGGCAAAATGATTCATCAATAGTAATCTCTTTTTGATCACCATCACAAGCAGCAAAATCTGATATTACATCCTTGCATGTAATTTGTGGACGAGGTGATAGTGTAACACCACCAAGAATACGAGTTTCAAACAAAAAATCACCATGTTGAGTGAAGTTGAATTTACCTGCAACTGGGCATCTTATAGGAACTGGATTTTTGGCTGAAAATATTATCACAACAATTTATATTATTTTCAATAATTAGTTATTTATAAGGAAATAAAAAAAAAATATGCTTACAGACAAAAATATCATATTTCCAATTATCTTTATTGGGAAATTGTACCCAAGAGCATACAGTATGGAAATTATCTCTAATAAATGCTATACCTCTTCTATAACGAATAATATTGTGATGTCTGGGCACAAAATCGAAACATACATAATCTTTTTGGCTATATTTAAAATTAAAATAAATAAAAACATTTAAAAAGACATTAAAACATTAAAAAATTGAAATAATTTATACCATCCATCAACAGTGAGCCGTGCCATCATATAACGAGATCCTCTTTGTTCACGACATACGTATATCGTTTTTCTAAATCTTGCTTCATCTGGATACCATGTTTCAATTACATGAGTTTCATTGATGAATACATCAGCATCCATATTGGCCGTGTTTACCCATTCACCACTAAAATTTTGAGGTAGTCGACAACCTGCCTCCACAACCTCAGCTTTTACTGCAAGAATATATAATTTATAAATTATAATAGTATTATTAGCTAATAGCTAGGTTAATCATATTAATACTACCTACATGGCTACATAAATAATTAACTTTTATTAAATGTTCAAGAATTAATTACCAGGATTTATATGTAATCTCTCTGGACTTTTTTCTACTGTCTGAAGTGTATTACACTCAGCCGTAATAGACACACCAATATACAAATCATCATCACGATTTTTTAAGAAACATCGATATTTTTCATCTTTTCGAGATTCTTTAGTATTAGCTACAGCAAAGAAATGATTTTTGTCTACGAACCAGTCTCCTAAGCAACTGTACTCAACAACTAGTAAAAAAAAAAAAAATTAGTATATTTAGTACTTTTCTGTTATACAAGGCTACATTGTTTTAGAAATGTCATAATCCTGTATCTATAAGACCATCAATAATTGCTATTTTCCTATTATTAATCTAACCTTCTTTTTTTTTAACAAAATATCATATTTCTTGATATGGTATTTCATTATGTATAAAATGTTATGTAAGTATAAATGTTAAAAAGTTTCATCACAATGATCAATACAAAAATCATACAAAAATTAAATGTTTTTTGGTCAACAAAATTCATTTGGTTGAATATAATATATAATATTACATAAGATTATCTGTTGGAGAAAATAAGATTTTGGTAATATTTAAAAAATTCAAGTGAATTTATAATATTTACATTCTATTCTAGTGTCCCATAAATTAAACAAAATATAGTTTTAGTTTTTGAGGACCTTTCCCAGAATGTTACAAAATTGATAATATTGTGGTATTTTCAATAACAGCAGACTTTGGATAATAGCTGTAATCTCTAATAACAGGAAAGTACCTATTTTTATCAAATAGAAAAATTTACCTCCATCAAATGTGCCCGTCATACCAGGGCATTTTTTGTATGTTATGTTAAATTTTTGATTAGTTATTAAAAACTGTGTTCCTGCAGTTTGACAAGATTTAATTTGTGCTTCAGGATTATTACATTCACCAGTGAAACGAAAACGGTTCTATAAAATTTAAATTGAATATTAAATTTATTTTATAAAACATTTACCCATAAACATATTAAACCAAAAACCAACCAATTGGTTAACAATAAAACATATTCTTTGGTTATAATACCTGGTATGCAAATTGCCATACGCCTTCAAGACTGGACCGACAGTTTACGGGTATATAATTTTCCGAAAACAATGTAATTAATTGTGTGTCTTGGAATTGACATATTTTGTCAGGAGATTCATACTCATTAGGATTTAGAGTCATACAAACACCTTAAATATTTTGGAGATTAAGTTTAATTAAGATTAATTTATAGTATTCAAAATGTAAATGTTTTTCAACAGGTAACTTACTTTCCATTTTATCCAATACATTAACAGTTCGAACCATAAATTTAACACAAGTATAACAATCCCCAGCACTCTTTTGAAATACAAATGTGAAATTCACCTGATTTTCTTCCATTGATCGAATGCAATTTCCTCGTTTAGACATACTTGTTGCATCAATTTCTGTTGTTGTACTGCGTCCATTTTCCCAAGAATACCATTGTCCACGAATTACCAATGGAATATTACACTTTGTATTTACCTTGTTAAGTTCATAACTTCCACACACTAAAATTATTAATCCCAATTACAATTGAATTAGATATATTTAAAATTCTAATGAATTTTTAACTCCCTACACTAATTATTAATCAAAAATTTAAATGTACAAATTAAAAATTTAACATTTGTCTGATTGGGCACCACCAACATCAGATATTTTTATTGACAGAAATTACAGTTAAAATACATATAACTTACATGAGGCTAGAAAAAACGCTGTTGTAATGAATTTTAGTAGAATATGCATATTAAAAAAATAATAATAGAACACTATAGTTGCTTATTTTATATCATTCAAAAAAAATTAACACATTTCTTAAACATCATGCACAAGAGAATAGTAAAATATAGTGAATACTAATATAATTCAATCCAACAGGTAGTATAATAATTATAATACATTTGTTTTGGATTTGAGATATGAGTGAAGACGTATAGTATAGTAATAAAAGATTACATCCTTGGACCTTGGAAGTTCGACTTGTAATTAGTAAAATGTTGTTGACTGTTTGTTGTGGGTACGCCCAAAAAAATAGACATCAACTTGATCATCCGTCAACTAGTTCCCCTTTATCAGTCTTGGACATTTTTTATTTTTCTAAGATACAGTAAAGTTGTATAATTACCTTAAATCTTAGATAGGTATTAATGTATTATAATAATAGTTATTAATATTATTATGAATCATAAATCATAATCATTAGTTTATGAATTTATGATTTATTTTTTTGGACCTGCAGGCAGCTGCCAGATCAAACTTTGGACACCCCTCATAAATTTGATAAAATATCCATAATATTTGCTTATTATAGATTGTTATTGCATTGTATTGCAAATATTATCATGTAAAATTTATTTATTTAATAATTTATTTATTTCATTGATTATAATAAGTCAAATAATGAGGGAAGATCTATTATTATGTTAAATTCAGTTATTTCGATCGCAGTATTCGGAAAAAAAGTTACCTTTTAATAGAATAAACATAGGGTATATGTATACCTATATACAATTTGTTTAAGATGCAAGGACATGCACATGACATTATTTTTATTAGGAAACGTCTTATACTATTATTATTCTTAATTTTTTTTTTTATTGAAATTGCGCCTATGAGTTTTACTAATAACAATTATTATGTTTATTCATATTATAGTTATTATACACCCGTTTAGTACCCATAAAATGATAAACGGTTCAAATCTTTATATATGTTCAATATTGTATAGTTGTGTGTTTTTTGAATGCAAAACTTTCTAAATATATAATATAAATAATATTACAGCCTATATACTCGTAATATGTATTGGTATGTACGCCCAGTGCAGCGCGCCCGCTAGTCTCGCTACTTCGCTAGGTTGCTCGACGACGTATAACATTAAAATTGAATATATTATATACTTTTTATTGGGCGCCTTATGGTTATTTGTTTCATCAACAACATTTTATGATTTTAAAATATGATCGAAAATTATTTCTTATTTTTACAACGCGTGCTTAAACTGTAAATTTTTTGAACATTTTGTAATATATACCTATATATATTATTTTGGCTTACACATTAAGCTATGATATTTTATACGTACTTATATAATACATTTTGTTCATCACTGTCTTATATTATACCATACTTCTACTGATATTGAAAATCCTACTTGGCAAACAGCAAGAGCGTAAATGCAAAATAGTCAGGATGTTCAGTCTTCCAGGCCCCGACTAGTATTTAAAATTTGAAATTAATTATAAACCGTAGAAAAACTCACTATTTTGTCATTTTAACGATTGTATTATTCTTATTCATGATTGAAATTTTTGTTTGTATATGAGTATATGACCCATTTCATGTCGTTTAAAATCAGTGTATATATATTGCGTTTAAATTGTGCAAGGAGTTAGAAATACAACTGATGATTTTCTATCATCATCGCTCCGTTTCGCATGTTTGTTTGATATTTACTATTTTATTAATAAAACGAGTTCGTGTAGAAAATGTATGTATATAGGTATTAGGTAGTTTTTATTTTTAGTAAATGATTGAACTTTATTACTTATTAATATATTTATAAGTAAATATAATTGTCTTTGAATTAAATATGCAATTAAAATATTAAATGATAAAATAATATCAGTTAGGTAGGTACTTTATACATTTTATTATATCATTGTTCATTATATTATATTATATAGTTTAACAAACAACGGGAAACGGGATCAAGTGACCACGCCACCGGGTCCATGATATGTGATTTTAAACCGTAAAACACTTATAGTTTTCAGTGTTTTCACTCCAAGACCTACCCATCAAGGTGGTTTCACATATCAAACCGACTATAGAGGGATGTTTTCGATTTAATTATCCAAGCGAATGACTATACGCACCATCTCCATATATTATTAAGATGTGATTTTATGACTATATATAACATTTAAACTAGAATTTTTGCGAAACATTTCAATGTCATTTATTGTTGCTCAACGTTTTGTGTCTTCAATTAATAGTCAGTTATAGACTATCACCGTCCGTCGATGATGACTGACTTGCTAGACACTCAAACGACAAACACAGCCTACGACTTTAAATTGCTCTTGCATACGGAAAGTCATATCGAACACGTGACGGCCTAAAGCACTCAATTTGCAATAAGCTGGTCGAGTATCGAGTTACACCATTGATAAGTGATAACTGACAAGGATTTTAAGGTGCGATGATGCAATACACAAAAATCTAATATAATAACGACGACAATTTCTACGGAGAGACAGCGACTCAAACAATCAACAATATCTATAATAAATGACAAATGTGGTAGTGTGGTATTTTGATTTAACATCTATCTATTGAATATTTAAACCAACTTATTTTATTATTATGTTGGCTGGAATTAAGTAAACAGTTTAAAAACTGTGGTGGCTATTACACATATTTTCATTACCTATAATAACGAAAGTATATTAGTATGTTTATTTCATTAAGTGTTTTGTCTTTTGTGACTCTCAGTTATTATATAATTTTCTACTTATAGTTATTAATTTTATTTATTTTTTATTCAAACTTTTAAACATGAATCTAATATTTTTATTTAATGCTTTATTCAGAGTCAATTTTTTGTTTAAATAGTTGCTTTACGAAAATGTATTTTAATGTTTTCTTTTTCAGTTATTATAGGGAATTATTTTTCAGACACAAGCGAATATATCATAATAAAACACGATTATACCTAATTCAGATGTACTGCTTTTTCTAAATATTCAAATCAAGCTATAATTATTATTTATTATACTCAAAAAATGTATACTGAATTAAAATGGTACGTGAATAAAATTTAAATTATATGACTAACGTTGTAGAGCCTTTCAGGATAAAAAAAAGCAATTAACGGTGATAATGGTGGTAGTAAGCAAGTATATAAGCTATAGGTTTAGTTTTATTTATTTTTAGAAATAATATTTTTATTTATTTTTTATTATTAAGTCTTCAAATACATAGTTTATTAGACTACAATCGCTACATGTATGTTGTTACATTTAACTAATTTAACTTTTGAATATTTATTTATTTTTAAATTTTAACTATAGTTGCGATGAGTTCGTTTTCCCGTGGTCTTTATTTATTCGATGTGATGAGCTCAGCAATCTTGATGAAGACGATTATTCTTTTTTCTTGTTCGGAACCGAATGCTTCTTTGGTTGAGGTGATGTTTCTACTTTGACGGTGTTTGGGCGTTCGGTCTTCTTACACATTAAGTGGGAATGTAAATAATGTAATGTGAGTCTAGTGTGTCCAATATATACTCTGGTGACCATGATTTCTTCGTGTCGTGTGAGCTTGATTACTGGGTTTGGCCATATTTTGATAGATAGTTTTATTTGTTTGAGTTTATTGTTATTTTTCCCAGAAATAATATTAGTAACTGTAATTTACAACAATAAGCTAGAAGTAGTATAGTATTACTATAGATATATTATATATAGGTAATAGTAGCTACTATTATTATATTTGTTATTTATAACTAAATTATGTATAGGTAGAAATATGATATTACTGCCGTGTTAAATTCAGTTGATATCTATATTATAATATGTATAAACATCATCATATTTATTTTATGTTTTTATGTACAGAATACATTTATTTTGTAATTGTTTTCCCTGATTTGGCGTTAGTCACGTTTTAAAGATTACCAATGACGATGTCCACGTCTTGAATTTAATACGGCACAGGGGACATTGGGAGAATTGCGGTTAGCGAAAAGATACATTATTAAATCTATACAAGTTATTATATATTTATATTAACCTGCATTATTATATTGGATAAAATAATGTATAACATGATAAATCTCTTACGGTTAGGTTAGGTTCTCTCATTTTCGTTGGCCGGCAATTCACTCCCATTATTCTCCTTTTTGTGGAATAGGCCTACATGGGGACACCACAATAAAAAAAACGCGCCTCTTGCAATACCTCATGTTACATTAAATACGACATAGATTGTCATCGTTTAATAAGCTAAGGTGGTGTGGAAACTTGCAATGCATTAATGCAGTCTGTAATATAATGTGGTCCTATAGCAGCTAAAATATAATATATATAATATATGTCAGCATGTCGCATCCACATAGTGAAACCACTCATTTCATGAACTGGATATTCAGATGGTGAAATTTGTCCACTTGATGAATATCGACGAAAATACATTATGTGGACACCCATTTCATGAAATGGATAATACCTATATCGCGTACTTTGTGTAATTATTATTTTATTATAACTATATACCTAGGTAATTTTCTATATTGTTCTATTATATCATATTATTACATAGGTAATATTTTTATTTTATTTTTCAAAAACCATTCTTCTGTTAATTTTTTCAATAGATCAGATGGCAAATTTGATGTACTTGGTCCAATTTTTGAGTCAAATAAAGCCTTATAAGGGCTACGTTCAATTGTTCGATGAAATTAACTATTTTTTTGGAATTGAACAAAATTTAATCCAACGCTCCACTTGTTGATTAATTATCAGCAGTCCATGCTCGTAACATGTGTTCTACATCCTGATTAGACCTCTCAATACACATTCTGGCCAAAAGTCTTTAAGTTCGTTAATTACTGAATAAACAAATTCGCGACCATTGTCACTCTGTAATATTTTTGGAACTCCAAATGTCAACAATATAGATAGTAACTCATTAACAACTTCGGTTGGCTTTTCTACTTTCTAATAGTCTTAGAATTACAAATTTTGTCACATGGTCTTGGTAATTTAGTATCCATTTAAATTTTCCATCTGGTCCCGACTGAAAATCCACCAAGTCAATTTGTGCTCTTTCATTAAAATCTACAGTTTTGATAGGTTTTATTACAAGTTTCTTATTCATTGGTTTTTTTACAATATTGCACGTTTCACACACGGTTAAAAAAATTTCAAATGGTGGTCTTGGTACATAATACGTATCATGTAACGCATTCCATAATTTTACATCACCAACATGGTCTGTCTTAATATGAAATTCTTTAATTTTATCAAAAAGGTCTTCATAACACACCAAATACCTAAATTTAAAAAAAAATTAAAATTAAAAAAAAAAAACTGGTTTCAAATAATATTAACTAAAATATTATATTAATTAACCTTATTTTTTCATCAGCTACATTTTATTTGTGTATTAAAAACTTTTCTTCTGCAATATTTAATACATCATATTATGTAGATAGTAGATAGTATTGTCGTCGATCTTTTTTACCATTGTTAGAATAAATAATAATAAAAAATATTACAATTTGTATCAATTATCGAGTAGTTTTTGATTGTTGTTTAAACGTGTTAAAATATATATTTGATTTAATTAAATAAATTTTTATTTAAGTCCAAAATTACTTACGTTTTTATTTTAGTCATTTCTATTTCAGCAATCATCTATGTAATTAAGCATATTTAGTGAACGGGGTTTTTTTTAGATTTCAATTTATAATATTCATCTAGTTTTTCATAAAATACGTTATTTTCTTAACTGAAACTGCAAAAATATTAGTAATAATGAAGTTATACACGAACGCTCACTAAATGTTATTTTTGAACAGGCGTTTAGAGATTCGTCAACCGGTCAACCGTCATCCGACAAGAAACCTTTCATTTGATATCGGATATAGGATTACCGAAATTAAATTTAATATCTCTCTCATAAAATATAGATCACGGATAAAACATTATTATCTTTATTTATATTGAAAAGTACGAGAAAAGTATGTTATGTAAGTATATAGTAAAGTTGGTCGTTTATAAAATAAATATGCGTATGGTTTATGAAAAATTAAATAAAAATATAAACTCATATGATATAATAGTTTATTGACTATGATTGCTATATTTTAGTTAATAGGCAATAAATAGCACAATATAGAAAATGATCTATATTATAGTTATATAGTACCTACTATGATATAATAACATAAAAATCTTGTTTTATAATAATTACACAAAGTACACGATATAGGTATTATCCATTTCATGAAATGTATGTCCAAATAGCTAATGTATTTTTGTTAAAATTCTTGAACTGAACAAATTTCACCATCTGGATATCCTGCAGTTCATGAAATGAGTGGTTTCACTATGTGGATGCGACATATATACCCTACGGTATACAATTTTCAAATTCAATGTTTAAAAAAAAAAAATTTATTAGGGTGAGGTTAAAAAATAAGTTAAAAGTATCGACAGTATGTATACTCAATGTTTATTTCTATAGTTTTAGGTACGTTTATTATTAATAATATTAGAATAAAGAATATTATGTATTTATGTATATAATATAGTTAATGAGAAGTTACTAAGAGTTGAAATAGATTATTGTATTCTTGTTGTTCAGTGGTTGAGCTATACGTTTATTAATTCCAAAAATTACAAATACTTGAAAAATCTGTTGTAAAAGAATATAAGGACAAAAAAACAAAATCAATTAAATTTTATCGACATTTATGGAATAAAAACCAAAAAAAAAAAAAAACACAGACAATTTAAAATGTCTGCAAGTAACTTAAAAATTGTTGAAATACTTTGAAAATTTTATTAAGTATAGGAATTTATAAAATAAACATTTGGTGTAAATTTCAAGTTTCTGCAGTTATTTGTTTTTGAATAACAACAAAATAATAATATCGGTACAAGAGAAATTGAGTGAATATCCAATGTTGTAATTCAAATAATATGTAACTTTTACACAATTCACTAGTCACTACTAGGTAAAGTCATAAATGGATATTGATGGAATTCGGGGGTGAGTTGTGGGACTAAACTCGAAAATTACGCAACTCATGAACTTGAAATTTGGACTAAAAATTATTCTCATATTTACTGCAATAAGAAAGGATTTAAAAAAAAGGTTGCGATCAATTAGTTTGTTAATCACGGCCAATACGTATCGTGCTGCTCGGAGTGGCTTGGTGACCCCGTAAATAGCTACAGACAGGAGATTCTTTTAAGTTTTAAGTCCAAGTCTCTCAAGGATAAACTCGAAAGACCTAAAACGCGGGTCAAGATTGGAATAATAATATGTAAGTTTCATTCTGATCCTTTATTCTTTTGTATCTCAGTTTTTTTTTTAGTTTTATAATGATATAATAATCTATTGAATATTCTGTAATCCGTGGTTACAGGCCTTGTCGCCTTGGTTTCGACTTTCGAACACGATCTAAAAACTAAAATGTATATTATTATGGTATTTCCACAGCTGATCTGTGGGTATATAATCTTAATTCGTGGTTTCCAATAATGAAATCAAATTTATAACGTCTTTGAAGAAATGGTATATTTTGTTTCTATGATTTTGTACATTCAAGCAGTGGTATATTAATTCAGTAACACGGTATAATTGTAACCTCAAAATACCGGTGAAATATTGAAAAGTAGCCAATCGTGGTCGAGAATGTACGGTTATTGCGGCTTTTGGAGATAATGAGATGAATATATGATGATACCAATGTATTAGCATTGGCATGTGTGTTGTATATTGTATTGCTTCAATGAACTTAATTTTAACGGTTGAGGCTTGAGTTTAATTAAGTATATTACATATAAAGTAATACTTACGAATTAATCTAGTTATAAAACTTCTGTTTATTGTTTGAAATTATAAAACAAAAACTATCGTAAATAAAATATATTACAATTCATAAGTTTTAAGTTAAACGATAAAGAAATGTACCGTTAAATAAATTTGCAAAAAACCAACAAAATGACGTCGAATTCAAACATTTTTTTAACAAGGACATTTAAATCTACACTCAGTTCTTTATTATTCACGTATGTAACAGCGTTCTTATTATCACTTCGGTCGATTCTTAGCTTCACATTCAGCTTGTATTCATTATTGTATATGCCGGCTGTATTGGTAGCTGTTTTATTGTTCATTATAACCAGCTCGCGTAGGTATGTGAGATCCAAATCACCTTGTACAAATCGTTTTAACAAAATTGTCAAAGGATTTTCGATTCAAACTACATTACCAGCGGCATTGATTTCGGTCAGCACATGGTTTCTGTCTAATATTAATCCATTCTGTCAAGATGAAAACATTTGCCATGTACTCAATATTGGAAGTGCTCTAGCTGGCGTTTTATTCCATTACGAAAATGTTTACTTTGAACAAGACTTTCACTTTCCAATCATTCAAACCACAAAATATTCAATGTTTATGTCTAAACTCTCAGAGATTATATTTAAGTCAATGAAAAAATCATTTTTGTATCTATTATTCATATTTATTCCGTTATATGTGATTGAACCAAAATTGTGTTCTAATGTTTATTTTTTTGTGATTCTATGGTTTTCAATATCATTAGTCTTATACTTGTTTTATTCATTTGAGCACATTTTATTCTTAACTATGACTGAACGTGTTATATTTCCAATTGTGACCGTAAATCAAGACGATAATTGTTTACTTAATGCTTTGAATGTTGATAATAAAATTATAAAATCATTAGCACTTTATGATCTTTATCAAGCTACAATTAAAGATGCAGAAAGAAGAAAAGACATATTTAGCTTAAGTTTTGCGGGAAATGTTCCTCAGAGTTGGAAAATTATATTTAACTATTGTATAAATAACATAACATCCACCACGGAGGACATGAAAAATTTAGTTAACCATGTACCACTTAAGTTAATCAATCGGCGAAATATAAGCAATGCCAGATTAATACATATTAATGGTAGTATCATTAACAAACCATCTGAAGAAAATTTAAATCAAAATAGCATATTATTAAAGTTTTTCGAAAAATTCTGGCTGTATAACTACTTTTTTGGACCATTGGATAAAGATAAATTACTAGAAGACTTTGAAGCAACAGTTTGGTGCTGTTATATACTTTCAAATTTAGCTGTAGTTTCATTAAAGGAAGATGAGTATGGTGTAGTCAGAGAACAACTGGGGAAAATTGTTAGTACAATTTTGGATTTAAAAAATCAACTAGACGTCCAACAAAGGAATTTTATCAACCAGAAGACCAAGAAAATTGAATACTTAAAAACACATGTTAAGACTTGTGCTGTGATGCTAGCATTAAATTTTGGTGCGTACGCTAATGATATTGGATTAGATGAAACTCAGTTGCATAGCTTTAAAAAAATAATTGTACAGTTAAATAACTGTTAACATCGTTCTATATAAAAAATTAAAATATTTTGTACTATTTTCTCAATAATTTTTCCTATCACGTCTCAGTGATGAACTTGATTGTATTATATTGTTTTGTAAATATTATATTCTTGCAATGTTTTCACAATAAAGTTACAAAGATATAACATTTTTACTTTATTGAGTGAAGAGTAAAACTTATTCCATATGTGTTTATTGAGTATCATGGTACTTATAATCATAACAAAAAATATAATTGTTGATATAAATAAATTGTTATTTAATTAAGAGGTCTCATAAGTAAAATAAATTTTAGTCTTTTACAAGTAATTTTACTGTAACAAGGCTTGTTATAACAATATAAGCATATTTATATTTTAAATGAATCTCCTTTTGTCATTCCTGGTTGTTGTATTATATACGATCCTGCATTGATTCCAGCTTCTATACAGGTTTTAATTGGACAATCCAAAATATATTTGCTGATAAAACCTGATAAAAAAATTATTTTACAAAATACCTATGTATAAAATCAATTTAAAAAATATATCTTACCACCAATAAATGCATCACCAGCACCATTTGAATCAACAATATTACTTATTGGAATTTTAGGCACTGGATATTGTGTAATAACTCCATCTAAGAAATAAAAAATTATAATTAAAATTCAGAATTTAATGACAACATACATTATGAGACAAATTAAATTTAATCATAATAAGAGAGTTGTAGAAGTATTATATTATTTTTATTTAAATGTTTACCTTTAGCAACGAGGACTGGTTTTTCGCCTTGAGTTATAATAACTAAACGATTTCCGCCATTTCCAATATCAAAAGTACTTAATTTACATGCTATTTCATCAATGTTAGTCAAATTCCATTTTTGTCCATTCGAAAAGGCTATGGCTTCCTTAAATGAAATAAATAATTTATTAGAACCAGTTTAATACTGAATTCAATGATACTAACTTCATCATTTCCGACTAAAATAGAAACGTAACGGAAAATTGACATAACCGAATCCATATAAAATTGAAAAATAAATGGAGCACTCATATTGAATAAAAATGGACACTTTCGTTCAAAAGCAATCTTAGCAATTTTTTGAACAGCTTTTACATTGACTTGTAAGAAATACCCCTAAAAAAAAAAAATATTTCATCATTACTTAGTAGCTAAAGTATTATACTTAAAATACAATTCAGTAATGAAATATTTAAAAAAAAGCAAGATAAATTATGAAATTTTAATAAGAATTTTTTTTTTCAGATAATAGATTTTTTTTTATTCCAAACATTTATAATTTATAACAAAATCTATTTATTACAACTAACAAAATATGTATATAAAAAAAATGTTTAAATATTAAATAAGACTGTTTAAAATGCAACCCTAAATTAAACTTACTGTAACTAAGTAGAACTTTGCATTTTCAATAATAGCTTTATTTTCAGGAACATCCAAATGTCCTTCAGTAAAAGTTTCTGCAGCTGATAAATTAGCACACAAAGATCTATCTTTACCATTATTAGTGACAATAACTGCACAGGTGCCTGAATAAAATGTTCAAATATCTATTTTAAAAAAAAGTTTTAGAAGTTAAAAATAATAGTTAAATATTTACCAGTAGGTTTTTCTGAAGAATATTGATATCTAACATCAACTCCTTCATTGTTTGCTTTAAGTTTTAAAATCTCACTGTATTTATCTTTACCAACCGCACCAAAAAATACAGCTACGTTAGGTTTTTCTAGAACCCACTAAATAAATCAATTTTTTTTTTTTTAATAAAAAAAATAAAAATTATAATTTTGATTTCACTCTGAAAATACCTGAACCAGCCTTAAAGAATTTTGAGCTGAACCTCCAGCAGTGTATTCAATATTTTTGTTATTCATTAATTCTTCATAGAGAGGCATGTGTTTTTCCTCAGCCAAGATAGCATTATTATTTTTTAGATCATATTTATCTAATAAATTTTGATCGCCAATAACAGTCATGTCTAATAATGGATTACAGAATCCAACGATGGTTCCAGGTCTAAAATAAATGATTAAAATGAAACATTGAATATGAGAAGTTCTTAAATACTTACTTTAAAATGTTACAATCGCCCATTTTTTGACACGGCCAAAAAAAAACAACAGCTATGAAAGGAAATACCTACTCCACGGAATAAAATCTAAAGGATATTTTAATATTGTAGTCAATAAATGAACAAAACGAGCGATGTCCAATAGAAAGAAAAACACTCAACGACGGTCAATTAAAATTTAAAGTTGCACGATTTACGATTAATTCGTTGTTATCTATAATTACTTATCAATAACAGATAACATTTTTTAAAACATCATACTAGAACATCGTGTTTGATGGGCAATACTTAATATTATGTTGTATGATTTTACTAAATTACATTCAACTATTCAACAATTATTATAACTCGACATCACAATCTAATTCGATGCATTCGAGTACCAGGAAGACGAGTCGTTGATTATTATTACCATAGAAATATAGAATACGTTATGTTATAACTTTATGAGATAGTTGTACTTAAATGGCGTTTAAATTTCAAAACAATTTAAATACATTCGAATGATTTCGAGGTTATTATTGCTGATAACAATTAACTGACGACTTGGGCCTTATTTTTTCATAAATTATGAGAAATGAACAAGATACATATTTATATTTTATATGTCAAGACCCCGGCAGTCACGTTGCCAGAAAATTTCTCCTAAGGGTTCCAAAAATTGCTGGCCCTTTTATTCATTATTTTATTTTGAATTTGGTGAGAGGGTAGGTGGAGTCAGGCCAGAGTAAATTTAGAGTGGGTCCGGCCCACTCTGGTCCCCCTCTACCCCTTGGCTACGTGCCTGGAGACTCCAGACTATATTATATCTTGGCCCGTGGTCTAGACCAGCGTTTCCCAACCTTTTTGCAATGGCGACCCATAAATTTGATCTTTATTAGGTACGCGACCCCCTCCCCCTCCTAAAAAAAAGTATGCCGTAATTAAATAAGATTTTTACCATAATCCATTTTATCATTGAGTTTTCTTATAAAATACTGCGTTTTGTACCGCTCGTTGCTCAACTGCATATTATGGATTATGGACAAACGACCGAGACCGATCGCATCGACTAGTCACTAGTCTTTAGCACATTTACCAATAAGATAAAAAAATTCCAGAATCGTAATAACATTACGTCATTTATTCTACAATACTAGTTATTTTATACTATTTATCAATTTACGACTAAAATAACTGTAATCGTAACCGCGAGTCGCGACCCATCAAAAAAATTTCGCGACCCATGGTTTGGGAAACGCTGGTCTAGACAAATATAAAACGAGTAACGTACTAACGTCTAACCCATATTTGCAAGCTTCAAATGTCAAAATCATGGTTATACTGAAATGTTCTCAACTTATGTTCTATGCACGATTAATTATTAAGTTTAAATACGTTAAAAATTATTAAAATATATTTAAATACCTTTAATCGTGGTCCTGTGCATCTGTTGGTAAACTATTGTGCGTCACGCTATTCACGCTGTTTGTTGGTATTGTTCAAAATCCACTAAAAAAACGCACGAATTCACGTCATCATTAATTTACCGGGTTTATTTCAAAATACCTATGTAAATGTTTTGGAAAATCATTTTTTACATAAGGTCTATGTAGTCATTAGGAAAAAAAATTCATATTTTTATTTTTTATTTTTGCCAAGTATTTTGATACATGAATATCGAATTTAGGATGAGTATTTTATGAGATAACTTATAACTTATAAAGTTATCAAGTTCAGATGACACAGTAGAGGATGGTAGGTGAGCGATTACTCCCTCAAAATGTTGGTCAGTATTCCGATCATGTTCGTTATTCTATTCTAAACTTCAAATAATACCTACGAATATTTTTGAAACTACACGTCATACTAAATTCGATTTAGCCGATTTAGGGATCCGATTAAAAACTTTCCTGTTTTCGAAAATAAAATTAAAACTTATTCAATTCTAAAAAGTAGAAAACTTAAAACCATGAAAAAAATTAATATTTTCATCAATAAAAATACTTTTTAAACAATGAGTGTCCTACGTTTAATAGTAAAAAATATATATTTCTGCGACGACCATGGTAAGTAGGCACTGTGCATTTCGTACAAGATTTTCAAAGAAGAAATATGAATTTTTCGACCATTACAAATACAACAATCGAAAGTTAGATAGATTTAACACAGATAATTAAGAATCTTTAATTAAGTACAGAATAAAATATGTAAACTACATGTGCGATTTCTAACGAAATATGAGGACGTAATACCCACCTGTGTTGTCTCCATCTTATAAGTGCGTAATATTTATTTTTTTTTTTTTTTATATGATGTTTACTAAATGGCACAATAAGTAAATATGAAACAAGAATAGAGCAATAGACTATAGACCTATTATATAAGCCATAAGGTATTAAACATATAAATTATTGAATTGGAAAGCAGCCACCTATTAGTGACACTTTCGTTAGATAGTATATTATAATATATATTTATTTTTAATTTTTATAATATGTTTTAGTTGCCAAAGAGATCACGGCACCATTTACGTTTTAACCTTCTTAGAGGGTTATCGGGAATTGTTGGAGTGCAAAGAGAGATTTCTAGCAAGCGGAATGGAGAGAGATAGTAAGCGAATGTGAAAATGTTTGTTTTATACTTTTGCTTCATCGTACAATAGTAACATTTTAAGATCTGAAAGAGATCATTTTAAGATCTGTTAAAATTAGTCTCTTTTGCGTTTCCCTAGCTACAGTTACAGACCATATAATATGTCCACTTAGGTTTAACTGGCTTAAGTAAGGATTTATAAATAAGGAGTTTAGTACTAGAGTGTCTAGGGTGTGTATATTTGCATGTTATTATAAATGAGGTTTTTTGATAATCACAAACGTTGATTTAAGTTTACTTTTTGGATTTGATATGCTGGGCCCAGGTCAACCTTTTATCGGGGGTAAATCAAGATATTTAGTATTCAGGGTACTTGGAATTTGAATCCCATAAATGAAAACATCATCGCAGGGGGCAAGTCTGAGGGTGAACGTTGTATGGATAGATTTAGATTGATTTATTTTAAATCTCAAGTTGGTGTACCAATCTTCCATAAGAGTGAGGTGAGATTGGAGACTTTTTACTGCTAAGAAAGGATCATAGTGAATAGTGCATAACATGGGAATTTTTACGCTCAGCAGATCACGTTTAGCTCGGTTAGTTTAAAATTAGAGTGGATTGGCTTCTTATAAAATTTAAAGATAAGAGTATAGTTTAAACAACTAACCTCATGAGCTTTTTACTGTATTTTAATTATGAAGCGAATTATAAGTATTTTTAATTTTCTAAATTAAAATTTTTTTGTACATTTTAAAATTGTATACGACCCATAAATGTATTTGAAAAATGTTAATTATTTACTAAATTTTCATGACCAGGTAATTGGTAACTTTTATCACATATTCTTATGTATAACCAGATAATTATATATAATTTTTTTGGCTTTGGTACAAAACGAAACCTAGGCCAAATAACAATTAATTTTGAAACAATTTTTCTTATATAATATATTGAAGTAATTATTTGCATGAACCCTGGGACTCAGTACTTTAGGCCCTACCGACCCCCCCTTGTGGTAGACCTGTGTCAAACTATTAAAACAGATTGCTTATTGGTTGTACAACTAAAAATAATTCACCAAGTATCAAAAAATAAATCTCATTACATTTTAGCAGTATAATATTTTAATATATAATTTGTATAATTTGGGACTATTCTGTAACCATAGGTGATTCACCAAGCATGATCTTAATAAAGATATTTCATTGATTTTTTAATTTTTTTAAATTCTTTAAGATCATATTTATTAATTATTATTATTTACAAATTCTAGAAATTATTTTACAGCGTATTGAGTACCTATCCTGTGGAGAAAGGAAATAAGACTTCTGATTTTTCAAATAACAATTTCATTTTTATATAGTAAATTTTGTAGCAGATATTTTTTTTATTGAAAATTTCAACAAAATCATTTGTATGGATTATTTTTGAGTAATTAAACTAATAATGTGTAAAGGATGGGAGGAAGATTCCTTATCTTCTATGGTGATTTGAAAATATTAGTTATTTATATTAATTCATCAATAATTATAATTTAGAAAAACGGTAAAGTATAATATTATATACCTATTAGATCAGGGATCTATTTTTTATTTTAATAACAGAAAAACTGCTTGTTTGAATTAGGTAAACAGCTTAAAAAAAGTCTACTAAATAAATGTATTAAGGGATCACATTTGAAAAAAAGTTTGCATCATTGCCATCATTACAGCAACTTTTTAAGTAATATAAAAATCTTAAGAATTTGGAAATTTGTTTAAAAATAATTTAAAATTAAAAAAAATTCATAATTAAATGAAAAATATATCCATATTAAGAAATATTTGGTTTATAGTTTATACATAATAGAACACAAGTGTTTAACTGAAGAAAAAAAATTATATTATACTTTATAATTGTACATAGACTAAATACCCTAATACTGTGCACTACATCAATTATAAATGTAATAATTTTCATCTTTATTAATAGTTTATCTTATCTGTGTCTACAAAATCTCCTTGTATAATTTATTATCAACTAACTATTCTGAATGTTTAGTTTTCAGTTCACTTATACAATAGTTCTTAACATATACAAAATAATAATGAAATGTAATCAATTAATTGGAAACAAAATTAATACAATAAACATATAAAATTAATTTGAAAAATTTACTCATGTCATTATGTAATGAAAAATCACTATTATACTATAAATTATATAAGGTACTTAACACTTAACAGAATTACTAAATTGATAAATTAACACTAAAAATGTATTAAATTTTAAGAATAAAATCTTATAATAATGGATACAAAATGATGTAACCAATATAGCGTCACAAAATAATATAATAACAGTTGCGGAATACTAGTGGATCAATATATAATTGTTTTGTAAAGATAAAAAAAAATGTTGGTTGTTTTAATTAATTTCTTAATAGTAAGAAAAATTAATTATAATCCTTATCTGAAGTAATTCCATAAATCTGATCACAAGCCAAATGTTTAGTCTTTGTAAAAAAGTCTTCAACTTCTTTGTTAAATATCTCCTCAAACGATTGCCCATCAGATACAGTGAATAAGGAAATAAATTTATTAAATATTATTTCAGCCTTGCGTCGAATTTTGGTTGACTTTTCATTATGTAAAATAGTTTCCTCTTCGTTAAGATTCCATTCTTTGGCATTACCAGTATACCTTGTCACTTGTTTAATTGTTTCCACAATTTCTTGATGTTTTTTTAACATTAAGGCATTAATTTTCAGTTCAACAATGTTCTCCAATAATTCTAATGCTACTTCATAATCAGCACGATCAGTTCTTAAAGCCATACGTAATTTATGAATATAATCTAGCAGATCAACTTCAGTATGTAATAAATCAATTTTAGATATTTTTTTGGGACCAGCTTTTACCCAACCAGTTTCTATATTTGACAAAGCACCAACCATGATATCTTTTATTACCACTGGAAGTTCATCATTTTCAGAGACTTCATTATTTATTTCCTCTAATTCTTTGTCTTCTGGTATAAGGTTTATATGTGGTATTGATGATGCTGAAGCATTACTTCTAGATGGCTTTTTCGCTTCTGAATTTGCATCTAAAAAAATAAAATTTTAGTAATACAAAATAAATCACTAAGAAAAACAATTGTATATGATATATTTAATTAGAAAACTGTTAAAAAATGATGAAGACAAAGCACACCGTTAATCAAAATGACCCTAGTTCAAAATTTGAAATACTTAAATACTAAAATAAAAATTGCAAGTTAAATTAGCTAAGATCAGATATACTTTGAAAATAAAACCACTTAATCTTTTCTATTAATATCATAATGATGGAAATTATCACCACCTACATATAAACAATATTACACTTAATAAATAAAGAATTAATTAAAACATTACCTTTTGTTTTAAAACTTTGTTCTGATGAATCTGTTTCATTGTTGCTAGTATTATGCTTTTCTGAATTTTTGGAATTTTCTTTGCTTAATCTTGAACGTTTTGGCGTCTCTGATTCATTTTCATAATCAGAATATTTTTTTGGTTTGATTTTACGACCAGAGCGTGATACATGTCCTACATTTACACTGTTGGTAGAAGAGATTTCACTGCTTGATGTGGGACTATTTTTTATTTTTGAAACGGATTTCACTGATTTACTGGAATCCAATAATACATCACTAGTTTCAAGAACAGACTCATTTGTATTAGGAGTTTCGGATGGTTTATCTGTTTCAGTAACTTTTTCTTCGGCACTAACACTTTTATCAACTTTCTGCTCCAATTTCTGAAAACCATAATATTAACATTTAAATTATATAAGCATTAGGTAGGTACTTCTTATTTATCATGTCATTTAAAAAATATTAATTTATAATAATACATTTATTTTTAAAAATTGTGTAGAGTAGCCAAAGTAGGTACTTATATTGTGAGTAAAATATCTATTTTAAAAAAAACCATTTTTTTACACGGTTTGAATGTTTTGTAACAAGAATTTATAGCCAATTGCTCATACTATTCAGCAACTGCTTTGTAATTCATTTATATAATTTGTCCTTAAACAAGCATGATTAAGTCTTGATCGATCAGTAGATAATTAAATTGGAAAAGAAGACAATGTTTTAAGTGTTTTGCTAACAAATTACTAATAGTTTAGTTGAAGAAGATAACTACTTAATACTCTATACCAGAGGTGGCCAACATGAATATGTTCACAAGCCACAAAGAGGATAAATGCAATGATATCAAGAGCCAAAGTGTTTATAATTACATTTTAAAATTTTTATAATTATATCGTTAACCCTAGATCACACACATTAAAAATATTCACGAGGTTCCACGCACACGGTGTTTTTGACCGTGTATTAAAATATTTCAATTAAAACTCGATAAATTGAAATAATCATTATTTTATTGATTTTAAATAATGTTTAAATCAAAAATTTAAAAACTAATCATTTTAAATCACTTTATTGATTATTGACATAATATAAACAAATTAAACTTTGTAGTTACACACAGTATGGCAAACCAATGTCAACTAGCAACAATCTTGCCAGTCTCAATGAAAATAAAATATTCATTTACGTTTTATAGATAGAAAATAACGTCTTATCGGCGATAAGAGATTTAAAAAAAAAACCCATATTTTGGGAGTTGTATCTAATTTTAGGTTATCATCTAATTAGAAGGTACCTAGATTGAGTTAGGTTAATATTTCGTATTTTTGAAACAATGAACAAAATTCTAAAAGCCCAGTCATTTTGATTGTGAAGCGTGTGCTGTAGGGTTAATAAGTATATTATATTGATTTTTTTTCATTAAGACGCGAGCGGCATACGACTATGATGCAAGCCGCAAGTTGACCATTCTTGCTCTATACTCGGTTTATTAAAAAACTGTAATTATAAAATTAGCTCAAAAAAAAAATAAAGCAATTCTACACCATTCTCAAAAATAGGGGTTCCCATCTAAGAAATTTTGATTTTAGTGAGCATGCGCCAGTAAAAATATTTAAAAATTTAAATTTATCAAAAACAGATGTATTTATATGTCCTGTAGGCAGTAAAAAAACTCGAATCAAAATATTTCCTGTTACCTTTAAAATTTAACACATGATATATATTTTTAGTAATCATTAGAGAACGGATTTGAATGCAAATTGCATTTTTTTCTGAATGTCCGAAAACATTGGTTTCCAAGCAAAAAGTTAATTTCATACACCAAAGAATTAAAAAAATGTAACTTTTATTTTGCATTTTTAAGACTTTAATGCATTTTTTGAAATTTTTAGTGCATTTTGTGGTTTTTAAGTCATTTTTTCAACATTTTTTCCACAATCATTCTAAAAAAAAATTAAAATACCTACCTAAATATGTATTATGTTACAAAATTATTGTTGATACGTGTAGACACAAAATATATACATACAAGTTACAACAGATTATTACCCACATTAAGATAAAGATAAGAAACGATAAACTATTTATCTAAAGTTAATTAATTAAGGTTGTATTGTATTTAAATATTTTTTATTAGATTTTTCATAATAATGTGTTTTTTTATAAGTTTTAAATACAAAATTTTGTTTTTATTGAATATAAACCCATTTTTAAAGTTTTTTAGGGCATTTTTTTTAGTGCATTTTTTGATGTTAAAGCATTTTTTTAAGACATAAAATCGTATTTTTTTAAGGCATTTTTCTTGTTTTTTAGAGCATTTAAATCCGTTCCCTAGTAATCATCAAATAGATTAAATAATTTTAGCTTACTAACCTGTTGTCCACTAATTGCTCTTTCAACAACACCATGGTCCAATGGTTCCACCAATACAATGGCTAAACGCCTTTGTTTAAGGTTCAAACTTTCCAAGATTTTTGGTTTATTTGATATTGATTTCTTAGAAGGTGCTTCAGGTTTTACATCAGATATTTTTCTTTTTGTTCCTTTAGAAATAGAGAGACCCAAACTTTTTCTGGATGCAACAACTTTTTTGCTTTTGGATAGAGTAGAATCATCGGTTGTTAATTTTCCTTCACTTTCTAAATTAGATTCATTTGATTTTTCAACTTCATTATCGTTTTCAGATTCCTCTTTAGGTGGTTCTTGTTCTGTATGACTGGTGTTACTTGGTGTTACGGGTACTGGTAAATCGTCTTCAGGGAGAATTGGATTTTCATCATCATCTTCAATTTGTAATAAAGCTTCAGCAAAATATTTACGTTTATTTGGTTTTCCTAGTTTTAACTTGTTTTCTTCATACGGAAACAGTTCCTCTGATTTACATTCAGCACGTTCACCAGTTCCATAAAAATAAACATTATATCTTTGTCGTGATGGAGTATCAGCTTTAACACCAGATATTATTGCTGGCCAAGCAGGATAACCTCTTATTTTTGCAAAGACTTTATCTTTGACATTAAATACTTTTTTTGAAGACATTGAACAAATCTGAAAAAATATTTTATATTATTATTTTATAATTGATTTAGGCTAAATTGTATATAGATGTTAACTGTACACAGAAAACAAAAGGTGAATGATTTAAATAATTTATTTTGGATGCCAGATTGATGGTCACCTCAAAATAATATGATATTAAATATTTATATAAATAGAAGCGAATGTACGATATCATAAAATGCTAGTCATTATAATGCATGTAGCAGTAATGGCACAAATCCTAAATGTAAGAGAAAGATCAATTCAAAAATAAACAAATAAACATGGATCTGCAACTAAAAGATATAATTTCATGATAACTTAGTGACAATTTTAAGTAAACAAGAGATTAAAATAATATAATATAGTTGTTTGAGAATTAGTTTCTGGCAATGTTCAACATATATATTATATATATTATTTTTATGTCACCAAAGTTAGTCATTTATTAGAAACGCCATAGCCACTTCAATATGACTAAATGGAGGGAACCATTGGTGATGGCGGTACTCAATACATAAGCAATTAAATTTGTTAACAAAATCGTGTAATAGCAATTGTATTTACTCACTTGTAAAATTAAATAGGTGTAAAATTGAAGTGAGAATACAGTTAAATTCGGATTTAAAAACTTTGAGAATAAACAAAAATATGAATTCAACGACAATTATTGAGACAACAGCCGTGTAGCAGACTGGTAGAATGCTGAATGACAAGAATTATAGACAATAGTCTTTTACAATTAAAATTTACAGTATTATTGTTAGAACTTTAACACTTCGAACGATAAATATAAGCAGCAAAGGTTTAGAAGTTCAGACAGTTTTAACTTATAAGATTCATATTTCATAACTAACACATAAAATATAAATCTCAGTTATCACCTAACCTATTCTTAACCTGTGGTAAAAATGTAAAGAATAAATTTTTGACCGATATGGCGTCATGGCGGATAGCGTCATAGCGATAAACAAAAGTGAGGTCTGAAGTTGGTAACGATTTCCAACGGTTGTTTCAGTTGATTTTCAAATTGTAAACATTTAATATTTTGCATTTTCCAATTCATGGACCTCAAAATTCTTGACTCTTAAGCAGTTAGTCGAACATGCCATAATAATATGTTTTCATAAAAAAAGTAAAATAAATTATAATATTACGATCAGTATAATATTAAGGTTTGTAATTATTTAATTATTTAAAAATTGTGAACATTGTCCCATTTGTCCCTACTAATTCTAAAACTAAAATATTTTTTTTCTATTATTAATTGCTTTAAATGACAATTAATACAGCTCAAAAATTATGCAATAGTTAAGTTGATGTTTTGTTAAAATGCCAAGTGTAAATTATTCTGCCCAAATGTCAAACCGTTATTTATTATACTTAAAGAGTATATAATGAATCAACAGTTGTCATCAGAATATTATTAGTTATTACCACGGTTATCTACTCTATCTGTTGATAGCCGTGGTTATTACTGATTAATAATCAGTGATTATCATATACAATATACCATATACCTAACTAGATTACTTATTATAATTTATGATTTAATTTAATTAAATTATAATTTTTTTTCTATGATTTTAGTATTTTATTTTATTTTTTATCATTTGTATTCATTTTTAATAACTATGAGGGATGGGCATGAAATAATTATATTATAGGTAAGCATGACAACGAGCTTATTGTGAGGGCCGTAGAAGAATGGTCAACAGGAAATAATGTCGGGCATAAAATAATTCCTCACAGAATTTAATTTAAAATATTAGAAACAGCTAGTGGTTTAAACGAAAATAACTCATTGAAGAGGCGAGAGGTAGAGAAACGCTGGTAATTTATAAATTTAAATATATAGGCGCAACTAAGGTCGATTTTTGGGGGGCTAGAATTTTTTAAGTTACACAGACTTACTTTTTATTTTAAATTTGTACCTATTATGTGGAAGCTGGATAAATATTTGGGGGACTAGATAAATATTTGGAGGGGCTAAGCCTCCTAGCCCCCACCTTATATAATTATACACACTATTGTAAACATTATAGATTTTTAACTGGAAATGATTAGTAAAATTTAAACTTAAAATTTAAAAATCAAACTTTCATAAAAAATGAATGTGATTTTCCATTTAAATATTTATTCTTGGGCAAAGGTAGAAAAACTTGTATAGAATCTTATATTCAATTTTCGAATCTTAAATGTAAAAATTAACATTTTTATAAATTTTTAATCTAAAAAAGTTTTCAATGTCTAGTGATTTTAACACATTTTATTAATTCAATATCTTAGACAAAGCTTTCTTAATTTCTCGTGGGCTGGTAGATGGAATTACATTTTGTGTTTTTTTGTTAAACACAATAATATATTGCAATTGTTCACATTTTATTGGTTGGCACCCAAAACATATTTAAATGCAACTCATCATACTACTTATACAAATACAATGCTATAGATTGTTTACACCAGTTCTTCTCAACCTGGAGGCCGTGGCTATATGACAGGGAGAACATAAAATATTTATTTCATTTAAAATATTTTCGATTATTTAATTATATTATAACCGACCATATGAATAATCATTTTCGATAAAGTCTAATGTTAGATTACTATTCTTAAATAATAGTCAAATTACATTAAATTTAGGGGGGCCTATAATAAAAAAGATTGAGAAGCACTGGTTTACACAGTTGAGGGGATCTTTGGTGGACAGTTTTTAAGGAGTTCGAATTAGGCAATTTTCAAATTGCATACATGTCGGTATTGTAAATGTGTGCATAGTAAATTACTGTGTGTAAAAGAAATACTATATAGAGCGTGAACGGTCAACAAACTATATTCATTTGTTTGTATTTATGTCTTTTTGTCCATCCTACGACCAAAGAAATAATGCAATAATATTTCAGAAAACTGATCTGAATTCGCTATGATTGGTTTGTATCCTAAGTCCTAACCTCGATATCGCAATCAGTTCACATTTTAAGATTTCTGATATAAATTCCAAAATCCAAATAATCAACGTTTCAAAATTCTGAAATTTAAAAATATTCAAACTAAATTTATAATTGTTGGGGGCGAAATTAGGAATAGTGGACTGGTCAGATCACAATAAGTAGATATAATAACGAAATTAAATCAGTTTTAATCAGTATTATCGTGTTGTACGATATTCGTATAACTAGGTCGATCAGTATAATATGATGGATAGAAGATTGGTATATTTTGGTTTAAATAACTGTCTATCACCGATCCTCTTAATATATTTTAATAGATAAACCATTCTTTATATCACAAAACCAACTACTGGCCATGGGGAAACGTTCCTGAAGTTTTGGTATATAGCCAACAGCACCATTGTTACCATCAGTAGTAACCAATACGTACCTATTCTGACTTATTACTAATACTATTTCAGACACAAAAATTAAAATTAAATTAAAAAAATTAAAAACAAACATCATTGCAAAACTTATACATTCATTGCTCCTCTGAGAATCTAAAATAACAATATATTATTTTATGATTCAACTGAAACCCAAAGGTAGAATTTATAAATTAAATGCAAAATACTTTTTTTTGTGCATAAATTATACTAATACTATCGACTGTAGTAGGTATCTACTATCTATACTTTATCAAAGTCAATAAAGGGATTAAGGGCCTATAATAAATATGTATATTATTATAACAGTATAAAAATTACAAATTATTACTCAATACCTAGTCCTGTGAATTTTTTGTATGAAAAATGGGTAGGTAAAAATGTTCACCAGCACCTGAGTAACTGACATAAAACTGTGTACGCCAATAATGCACTCACTGTACGTCAATACCTACTACTGTCTACTACAGTTACTATATTATGGATGTCTACCAAAATGTTCATCGCTGAAGCTCCTGAATATAATATAAACGTGCTGTGATAACGCAACTGGGAAAACAATATCTTTAAGGGAGCATATAATTTATTCACTAAAATCAAACCATAATCTAATTGTTGGTTTCTACGAAAATCTTAAAACTCATTTTATGGCTTAGGAACAAATCGTATGTATCCATGGATATCGTTAAATTACATCAAATTCATACGATTAGGTATATTAATATTTTATTAAAAAAGATATTATAATTTGTCTGAAAAAAAAACAATGAGATGATAATTTCGTATTATAATTATTACAGGAGTGTAAACGTATCTACCTTATTATTCAATAATTTGAAGAAAAAAATATTTTTATATTCTTAAAAACGTTCGTTGCATGCATTCATTATTTATATCAGACTATTTAAAGATTTCTACTGATGACATATATCAGTATTTAGTGGGGAGGCAAGCAATATGATACCTCACACAATTACGCCACTTTGAATGTGTTCTTTAATGTGTGTACTATATGTCTATATAAGCATCGAAAATTCGAAAGGGTTGACATGTATGTAAACAAACCGTCATGAACCTTGTTGTTTTTAATTTTAAAGTATTCCGGAAATCGACTATACGACTATGATATTATATTTGAAGAACAACGCGCGACGGTTGTTTATATCCTGTTAACGCGTACATATGCTGACAAAATGCAAAATGCAAATTGCAAATATCTATACATGTAAGTAATAACTATAATTACTAATATCCTCCCCTCCCCCTAATCGCGATTCGATGACTGTGATATAGCCGTTGGAATTTTGCGACGATTTTCCCACTGCCGCCGCCGGAACCACCACGCAAAGGAGCCGAACCAAGCTGCCGCTATTCCACGCCCACGTCACGCACTCCTATCGCCTACGCACCGGAACCAAACCCGCGACGGTCGCACCATCAGCGGTACGCGACAGCCATCAGCACCGTACGCGCACGCTCGGTCTACCGTAAAAACTAAAAAGCTGTTCCACCGTTGGCGCCCGTCGCACGTACGAGACCGCTCCTCCCTCTGCAACGCGTTTCGACCGCGAGTCACAACAGTTTTCCGCTCAACGCCGTCGCGACCGCATTCTCCCGGTGCAACAGAGTACAATACGCACGTGTGTCGCATTCGATTAACAACAACAATTCTCCAAAACATCATATCGCGAGTGACAACTTGACGCATAATACATAACATAACAATATACTGCTGGTGTCCGGGAGCAGTGAGTTTCCGAAAAAATAAAACACCCGCCGCTCTGAAGACCGCGTATCAGCATCACTGCTGCTCTTCGCATATCGTACATGACACCGCATCAGACAAGGTACTTTTTTTACAACCATTAATGCACTGTCAGAGCCGATGCATTTTTATAGAATATTACGAAACGAAATGTTTAAGACAAATTGGACCCTAATAGGGACTTCATTTTCAGAATTTTAAATAAATGCGTTTATACTGTAGCTCAAATTTTGATTATTTAGACCAATTATTTTTTTTGCGTTTTTGAACACGGTTATTTAAATATTAAAGTCCATTTATTCGTTTAAGTTTTTTTCTTTAGAATAATAACATTAATAACAAATAATAAATGATCAAATTCCGACTATTCTACGAGGCGAGAAGATTATTGTTTTTCTTGTAAGGTCATTTTTTATCGTTAAATGGTTTGGATTTATTGTTTGTACTTGTAAGACGCTACTAGAAATTGCCTGAAATTCCACATTTCAGCCGATTTAAATGTTGTATATCATGAGCAAATATGGCAAACATTTGATGCTTACTAAAATGTACGTCCTTCGCTACTTCCCGACTTCTGAGATTTATTATAATAATGTATTATATGTAATGAGTGTAAATGATAACGATTGATGAACAAACTTTGATATTTTACTTTCTAATCGTTTGAGTAAACCAGCTGTAGTAGTAAAACGTATACAGGCGTAATCGTAGTCTATCGCTTCTTCCCAAAATGGAATTTTTAATCGGTGCTTTACTACTGTATAACTTATGTTGACTGTTGAGTTAGCACCGATCGAAAATAACCCTTCGTAAAATATATATATAATGATCAAAAATAATAATTAAATAGGTATCTACCTCATTATTATAGAAAATATGCAATATTAGCTGCACATTCATAAAGCAGCTCAAGGTTGTAGGTATATTAATTATACCTGTATAAAAATAAAAAGAGTCCGATTATTTAAACAAATATTTATGTAACATTACTAACATAAGATTAAAGTCGACCAAGATGAAAAAGAGAGAGAGAAACATTTAAAAATGTGGTTGCTTTTTAAGTAGCTTTTCTTCATAATTGTTTTATATTAAAATTAGAAATTTATTTTCAGGTATACTCAATTATTCGAATTGTACAATTTTAAAATTATTTTTGTTTGTTTTTGATAGTTAGAATATTATATAAAAATTAATACGAGTACTTCGATATAAGAGTAAATTACCTACCAATAATAATATATTATGTATAACATAAAAACATTAAAATAACTTGAAAAAGGTTAAAGCATATTAGCGACCTACTACAACAGATAGCGAAATAATAATTCAATGAACTCAATCAAACTTTATCTTAAATTAATCTAAAACGCATTCCTTATATTATATAATTATTGATATGCATAAAATTAGCAATTCTTATTATTTAACATTCATAATATTTGTACAATATACACAATAATTTTGGAAAATGCATGAAAATTAATAACTAAGTGACGCAGTGACGTTATTCACAATTATCATACTTTATCGAGGTGATGTGACATTTGTAATAAAATATAGTATAGGTAATACATACACAACGCACTAGCACAAATAAACAATTACCAATAAAAACAAATTTATTTTCAAGTTATAAAAATAATATGATATTTATATACTATATTGATAGGAAAAAAAGACTGAGCCAATTTCGATAAAAATTTTAACGCCTTGGCCCGGTCTTTAAAATATGGTTGATGTGCTGCACTTTCGAAATGGGCGCCACGCATCTTAGAAAACTAAATAGATACGAAGGCGTCCGTTCTTATCCCACACTGTTATAATAATAAAGACGAATGATAAATATTCGGCCTTTCTGTGCCGTTTTTTTTGCCATCTTACTGCAGTCTTCCACTTTTTCGAATCCAAATTTAACCGCTGCTGACTCAGCAGTCCGTGGACAAGCGCCAACACTAGGAATAGCATTTTATATTTTTTTATATTGCTTCCCTTCAATGAACTCGTAAAAAAAAATAATACTCAGTACGCTTCTCTATAGTTTTCTAACGAAAAAAACCAATTGAACATAGAAACTATGCCAAATTGCTCATGGGGCGTGGGTGTTATTTCATTACTTGGTTTCATAAAATCTCCCTCCCGTAGTATACGCCTCCATTGACAGAAAAAAATCTAAATATGCGATCACTTCCGCCGCGGGGAACTATAATATATTATGAACGTAATAATATACAAACCTTTTAATTTATACTTTAATCGTTCACATTCCGCTATAGTATTTTTGATAAAAACGGATAACATTAATTAGAAAACGTTCTTTGTTTTGTTTAAATTCATTTTTTCGGAATTATTTTTGTGAATTTAATAAATATTGATAATTTATATGTAATACGAAATTCTTACTAATTTAAATTAAATTAACTTTAAAACTTTCCATATGAAAGTTAGTGATGTTCTATTAAAAAATAATAAATTAAACATTATAAAATATCTTCTACCTACCCAGATTCAATACAGTCATTATTGTAAACTGCTGCAGTAATAAAACCACGTTGGAGTTTTTTTGTTAATTTATCTGATTTCTTCTGTATATTAAATACACGTTCATAATTACATAATGTTTTACTAAAAACTCTAGAATGTATTATTAAATTTGTAATAATCTACTCATTACTTGTAATAATGCAGTTGTCAATTGTTGTCTGTTTACTATGATTAATAATCCTTTGGTAACCTAATAAATATGTTTTTAATTTAATTTCCATAATAAATTATGTTATATAATATATATGGTGTATATATAATGTATATCATGATAAAAAAATATTATACCGACTAATAAAAATATTGTTAAACATCAATATCAGCATGCTCACTCTCATTCTTTTTTTCAAAAATGCAGTTATTCAAAATCTGATGTGTGGAATTTTTATGTATACTTTAAGACCATATTTTAAAATGACTTATATTTTTTTTCATCTTAAGGAGTGTCCTTTTTAGATACAAACTTCTGTTTTTTCAAAAGAGCGCCTGTTTTCAACTGTACCTATATTATAAATAATTTTTCTGAATAATTTGACTATCAAAATTTATATTCGTACTTGTAGATTTCAAGTTATCCAATTGTATTCTAAGGATTAAAGGTCTATGATAATAGTTTGGGAGGATATTAGAAAAATTTTAATGATTAATATTAATCTACCAATATTCTTAATTTGTAAAAATGGCCCAATAAGTATATGATAAATACTTGTTCCATACGTCCATTTAATAATTTTATGAAAGTATTCTTAAAGACTATTATCCTTAAAATAAACATTTTAATAACTATACGAAACTACTCATTCGAATTTTAAATTAGGTACCTACATCAAAATTTTCAAAAAAACTATCCATTACAATATTTGCGATAAAAAAGGGGGTTTTTAGTCTAACAGAAGTTTGTACTGTCATAAGTGTAAAGAAGAATAGTACGAAAAAATACAAGAATTTTAAATTATGGTCTTTAAGTGGGTATATATTTAAAAATACCATAAATCAGAAATTGAAAAAATTTATTTAAAAGAAAAAAATGAGAGTATTAATAAGAGCATGCTTAGTGAATTACCCTGTAAGGCTGAGGCTGTAAACATGTACCAATACACAGGATTTTGGTGCTATGTGTATATAAGTATATACTTAATACGCTTATAACTTATAACGTTCTCATATAGGTTTATATTCTAAATTTATCGTGCATGTGCTGAAGATAATCAATTTGTGGTTTCATTGCGTATACCTACATGACAGCTGCGATGTGTTGTGTATAACATTATAACTTACACTGCTGTTGAATTTATAGACAAATATAAATCACAGCTCACAAGCACAAAGAATCTTTAAGTATATACTGATAATAAAGTCGAAATTTGCTTAATAATTTTATTTCACTTTTCTTAAATGTTTTTTTTTCACTCATTCCTTTATATATTTCGGTTTCTTGTAGATTTTTAGAATACCTACAATGCAAATCCAGACGATCATTATCGCAATACACGTGCCATAATAATAATTATAATAAAATATAAGAACATAATAATAATATAATCATGTATTTTTAGTACTACACGTTTACAACACCGTCTATCTGCAATATAATTAAATCGGGTACCTATCAATTAGTTAATTAAAATTTGTCTGATTTTTTTTACTGTACTTTTTTTTTGTTTCGGCGTATTTCTTAGTAAAATGTTTGGTAATATATTATATTAATAGCGTTTTCGTCTTGTAAAAATTACCACATCGTAGTGTTTACTGAAAATTGCAATGGTGTTTGTACATTAATAATTATGTAGGCGGTGTTTACCGATTGGGATACGCTTACATATTATGCGATTTCGGACTCAATATTAATGAATTTAATTTTTTTGATACGTCTGATTTTAAGGCGTTAATATAAGGTCATTTTTGTATGTTGAATATTGTCGTAGCCTTGTGTAGGTCGTATTTTTGTAATATGTAATTCATACCAAATCAGCATTTTAATTATTTGTATTTAATTTAGCACACATTATGTACTACATTAATACTATACTCATATTTGTCGACAAAATATTTTTGAAGTATTCTAAATATAAAGAATTTTGTCTACCACTCATTTTAACAATTTTATTATTAATATATACATGAATGTTTTGATATTGTTGTATTTGTAACATAATATACTACATAGAAACTAAGGAACTCATTATTCAAATTAAATATAATCGATGTCATTGCACATTATAATATCAATACATAAAATTATTATTCTTTATAATAATTGTTCAGTAGACAGTAATTCAGCATAATATAGTTTGAAAATAAAATATAATAAGTATGATTAAATTCAGAAACGAACCATTTATAAGAAATCGTCTGTTTTGTGTTATTGATAGCATTCAAACCAACGTTAATATAAAATGACAACTGACAAGTATATGACAAATAGGTAAAGTCTCAATGGTATAGGCTCATTTTCATATAAGTACACGTCGTAAGTACACATCAATATAATAATTTATTACATTGTCAAAGTACAGTTTAAATTCTCAAGGATGGATTTGTCGACTGTTTGAGTGTCATATTTTAGAAGTAAAATTGAATGGCCATTATTATTTTAGCTTCACACTGTGAAACTTGTTGTTATCCGATACGTCAAATTATCTTTTTATTATAATTCGCATTGTTTCAAAGGAAGAGGTAAATTTTATTAATTGTTCTAATCATTTATGTGTAACTTTTACGCTATACTATATACACATATAATCATCACGCATTCAATACGGTCGGAACTAGGAATACGTATATATTATGTGTGGTTGACGAAAACAAATAAAAGTTAAATCGATATAGCGTGTTTCTGTGTGATTAATAAGTAATAACGACACGGAAGGTCTAAGCGCGATACTCGTTAAACGTGCGTGGCACCTAAAACAGCAAGACGTCTGCTGTGGTGCAGTACCTATCTATATAGTCATATATTCAGTATACACTGTTTTACTTTTAATCATAATTCATAAGCCACTCGATGAAAAAGGTCGCATCGATGGAACATACAATATATTATATGGACCGTTGACTTTGAAGCAGATGTGGTAAAGGAGGATGAAGAGGAATGCCGGGATAGGGTTTGTTTTTAAAGACAAGTCGTAAACAGTTTTAAGTACGTCGATTTTTACTCGACTACTCACTCGGCGTCTAGGCCCCGTCGCCAACAGAAAATTACGGCCATCGTCCGCAAGAAAGCGTTTTGTTTTTGTTAAATAAACCATTACAAACCCGTCACAATAATAATAAAATAAGCAATAATAGCATAATTATACACAGGAATACAGGTACAGGATGTTTAGAATATAAAATGTTTAGGGCACGTATATTAAGTTCCTAGACACACCCCATGTGTATATAATACAAAATACATTACATATATATATACCATTCAACATTCAGACTCGCATATGTTTAATGTTTATGAATTATTACCGGGGTAAGAAATAACAATAACGAGATGTGTTTATATATAATTTTTTATATTATTATATACATCGCCTTATTGCGTGTCACACTACTTTTCGTTACGGAAGAGAGATGACGGGATGACGGTGGAATGTATGCTGCGTGTAGCAACAGTGTCATTTCAAAGGTTTCGATATTATATTGCGCCTGTAAATAGCAAACGTCCAGACAATTTAAAAACTCCTTTCCACGCGAATAGCTGTTGATATTAATTATTGTATCGTGTTCACAGTCCAGCATATACCATACTATATAGTATATACTCCATAATAATATTACAGCCGTTTTGTAGGTCATATAGCTACAGCCTACAGAGCTATAATAATAGTATGTTATTAAACATATTCAAATAATTCAATGAATAAATCTTATATCTATACTAGAATAGTAGAATCTGAACAAATCTTAAACTAAAAAAGTAAACGAATACACGCGCGGGAAAATATATTTTAGAAACAAGGAAGTATCTAAGTTTTGTAGCAGAGATTAAAAAACTTCGATGATTAGCAAACATGTACCTACATTTCGATTCTTGATGAATTTAATCTATTTCACTCTGTAATATAACAGATTATATTTAAATATTATGGGTACGAGATATCTACGTATATATTTTGTATAAATAATCAAGGGATATTATGAATAATTCATTTAAATTAGCTGGACATTTTTAATTTTCAATAGCAGTTTTTATGATTTTAAATGCAATATATACAGAAATTAAATTTAAAAAGTTGATTTCTAAATTTGAATGGAATCTTATATACAATATTGAATATAATATTATTATATTCTACTATAAACGCAAACACTCAATTAAAATCTTGCATTTGAAATTCCAATCAACTAATAAAATCAAATGGCCAAACTAGTTACTATATACAGATACTATATATACTTGTACCTTGGTAGTTAGGTACATATTAAATACTTTTATGAACATTGAATACAAATAAATTAAATTCAGCTCCATAAAATCAATCAAATAAAAATAAATAATTTAAATAATATTTTTGAATTTCCACCTACTACGCATATTAAATATTGACAGGTTTGTATTTTACATTTTTATCTGAAATTTGAATGGGCACCAAATTCCTTGATTCCTATTTTGTATTCATAACATATATTATGCTAGGTACCTATATATAGTACCTATACTGTCCATCGTGTCTTTCACACTTCTGACCTTGTCGTGGTCTACTCTCAAGTTCCATTTGGGTTTTGATTTCTATCGATTTTTGACGAACAAGTCAAATGTGTTTGTAACTATAATATTATTATATTAACAAATTATTGCCTATGTTATTGGCAATTTCACATCATCATTATGCCATGATTTATAGCACAACAACAATTATACTTACGTTTTAAACGTGTATGGAAACAAATAAAGGAGCGCGTAGAGGAATGGAAGTACAAAAAAAAAAACAGGGAGGAGGCGGTGTAGGCGCAAAAAAAATGGAAAAAAAACAGGCGCGGGTAGTACAAAATACGTTTCAGCGACAAGGTCAAAGCAACGCCGCCAAAGCCGGCCGTCTCGTCGTCGTCGCCGAGCAAACACGCGCGGGCGCACTGTTCTCAAGGTCACGCGCAGAGTCGTGCGTAGCAGGCAGCATTACACAGAGAAACGACGACGGCGACACTCCCCCGGCGGGACAGGCCCGTTTTCGGTCTTACGTCATTGACGCCTCGGCGGCGGCGGCCACTCTTCTCCTTATTTGGTATCGGTCACACACGTATATTATGAACGTATATTATGATATACAATAATAATAATAATGCTATGCGTTATGCGTAGTACGTGCGTGCCGTGTGTCCTTTCCAATGGAGAAAAACGGAGGCAACTCCATATCGGCAATCGGCACCAGAACGCGTTCGCGCGCCTGCACGACATTAGCTTATTCTTACATTTATTTTCTTCATCTGCACTCCACGAGAAGATGAGCTTATCCCATATTTTTCTTACAATCCGTTTGCTAAGTATAGTAAAATCTGTGTATATATTATTATATATTTTGTATACAATCTGCAATGGTCGTCCGCAGAGCTATACTTCTGCAGACGGAATCTATATTTTTAGCCCCCTTCTTTAGTTGTCCCCTCCCCTAGACGAGTATAACGTAAAGAAATTGTTATTTTTTGTTATTTACGAATGTATATATTGTTATAATGATACCTACAAGCTACAGTGTATATCTAAACTTCCTAAATAATAATAATATCAATGACAATGACAATTATATTATATATAATGACTAGAGCCTTACCTACCATCTTACATTTTCAGTTAGATCTAAATCAACATTTTCGAAATTTTAAACCGTTAATATTATTGTTCTGTAAATACCTAGTAGAATTAAATATCTTTAACGGTATTAACATTGATTATAGAATATTCTATTATTCTATTCTATAATCAATGGTATTAAGCGATGTTACTATAACATCATGTTAGGTGGTAGGTACTCCTATATTATAACGATAGTATACGCAAATATAAAATGTTGTACATATACATGTTGTTAATTTTATTTATTGGCGTGTTTAAGAAAAAAATCAAATTTATTTGGTAATAACAAAAAAAACGGGTCTAACTTTTTAGAACCCAGTTATAACATGTCAGGAGGTGCACAGGCATACCAGCTGGCATACCTATACATGTTTAAAACTGTAGTCACGTTTTTGTTACTCATAATAAATAATAATATAATATATAATTTACTGTCTATATAATAATTATAATAATTATACATTATTATTATCATCATTATTAATAAGATTGTTTAGCATGACGATGTCAAACGATTTATCATCATCATTGTGTCGGCGGTTAGGTGGTACAATAAACTCAAATTAGTGATAAACTGATAACTGCACGCGAAAAGTCCAAAATTTGATGTACAATTATCGTTAATAATAGTTGGTTGAGCTGCAAAAATATAGTGATTTAGTGATGTCTAATCGCTTTTGCGACTATAAACGATAATTATTTATAATTCTTCAGTGTCATGTTAAATGGTAATGAGAAGGGTAGTAGCCATAGTTGTCAGATTATTGGGGTGTTAAATTCCATTTAATGTGCGTCACTTAAGCATAGGAATTGTTCATGCATTACTAAATCATTAAAAAAAAAAAAAAACAAGAGTCCTGTAAACGTCAGTCATAATATTATTGCTAATAATTATTATTATTATTATAGCATTTTTTTTTTTTTATGCGTTAACACCAAACAGAAATGTCAACATTGGTGTACCTACATAATTGTTATTGAGCGATGGAATTTCATAAAGCGTCATCAATGCCAAACACTGTATTTAGGCATAATACATATATTATCATTACAGCGTCGTCATCGTCGTTGTATTTTACTCGAGATAGGTAGCTATATAATATAATTGGTAGGTAGGGTATACACATGCTCACTGCGACATGTTTGTCTGCTCTGCACACGATGTTTTCGACGAGTCATTTTTAAACAATAGCCATTTACATAATTTAGAACTACTATACCTGTATAATATATTCATCTTATTTTTATAATGAACCATTAATGTCTATAATATATTTGGTATATTAAGAGAACACACCCTTCGACAAAAATTTCACACTAGTTATGTGTACAAATATATTGTCGAATAACGAAAACAAAGAGAACAGAATAAATAAAGACTATTCCATACGGTCCTGCTGCAGGCTACAAATGCAGAATAGATTCATATTGGATTACGTCCAAAATATTAATAAGTATGAAGGATATTCGAACCCACAATACCATAAATGCAGTGAAGGTATCAGTGTGTTTGTTTTTTCTTCACATTTTTGATCATATTAGGCAAAAAGGTCAGTCGTTTTAGAATGTACGTCTTCCTACTTTATGATATTCTGCACACCAATGACAATATTATAGAGGTATTTTAGTTACAAGGTACCTATTATAAGTTATATTTTGTAATTTGTATGGATATCTTATAAGTTATAAACAACTTAAATCTACAACTAATTTCTTGATCTACAAAAAAATGTCTATGATATTCATATTATGTCATAGAAACATCGAATATGTATGTAAGTTAATATAAATTAAATATAATTAAACTTGTGGGAATAATTTACTTGTCCTGCTTTTGCAGAATGCAGATGTTATGACGATTCGTTGGTCTATTTATCTATGGGCACATATTATTACAAAATAATAAGGTTGGCTCAAGGCCAGTTCTTCATTCATTAGAAAACTTCCTAGTTATACATTGGTACTAAAACAATAAGGAATAAATTTAAACATAATACTACAGAACAAACCAAACCATTAAAAAAAATCAGACGCAAGGTATTGGTGTATTGTGTGTAGTGGTACTATTTATTTAAAAATAGTTACTATAAAAATATGAAGAATGTTATCCAATACATTTAATATTTCAGTAACAGTTAAAAATTACAACGACATCTTTATTATTATATTTTAGGATCTTGGTAATAAATTGTAAATTGTTGCACAATAATTATGTCAACATTTTTCAAGTTCTTGTCTTCTTTCCGAGTCTATAATTTAAAATATATATTTATTTTATACAATAATATTATAAAAATGAAAATTTAAATTCTATATGATTATAATTTTCTGAATAAATTACTAAAAAAAACTTCAATCGATTATCATCAGTCTTCAGATAGGTATGCTATTATTAATCTATATATTGAAATGGTTTTCATGATTTTCCAGACATTTTTGAACAATCTAAAAAAACCAATAAAATATTCAATCTATATTGATTTACAATAAACGTTCTCTAACTTCAACTCACAATTGTACCAAATTGAGTGGTGATTTCATAAGAACAAATATAAACAACACTCCATTGCTGAACCATTAAAACGTGGTTTAATAAATCCTATCTTGAAAAATTTATTTAAAGAAAATTAAATTTAAGTTCAATATTTTTTAATTTCCATTTATAATTGAATAAACTAATAAACAAATAATAATAAATACTAGAAATATTAATGAACTATTAAATTGAATAAACTAAGTTAATTGAAGTATAAAATCTTAAATCTGCACGTGTATTTATTTTTTATTTAACGAAATTAGAGATTGATGCAGTCAATCCAAAGTTCTAGTTACTCACGAAGTCACGTAAATATAATATTGAACTAATTTCTTCGTAATATTTATAGGTCATATTATGCGTTACAAAATTAAAAGTATGTCATTAAAAATGTTTATTTTAAAAACCCTATACAAATATAGAACAGCTGCTATGGCCTATTTTATTTTCATAATTTCACTGGTGATAATGATCACGAAACAAATTTAATATCAATTAATTACTTGTTTTTTTATAATTTTAAAATCTATTTAACCTATGCAAGACTGCGCTTAGATGCGTATGATTTTTTACAAAAAATTTGTAATTAATTGAAATAATTTTTTTTTGTTTTTACATAATTTTAAGTCGTTAAAATATATCTCTAAAATAAAAATTTCTGATAAAATCGTATTTTGGACGAATTGTATTTAGATTCCAGGTAAAAAGTATTTAAATTTCAGATTATTGGAGTGGAATGACAAAGAAGTACCCTCCAGAATGTTGGTCCATTTTTCCGTTTATCGAACTATAAATACGAAATTTAAACTGTTATTATTATTTATTTACCACTAAGTTAAACCACTTGTCCGAAATTGGATTTTTATGGATTAAACAATAAAACATCAAATTACATTCAGAGTACTATCTGCATCGGATTATGCTATGAAAAATGTATGTTTTCATTCTAAAGCGTAAAAAATTTAAAAAAATTTAGAGATACAAAACAGACATTTTTTCGAAAACATTTGTTTTGTAACGACAAAATGAGGTTAGGTGTATTTTGAAATATTGGTAATGTGTTATATTAGATCACACATGTTTTACATGTGTAGACCATCGCATATTATAATTGATTTATTAAACCCTTTATTATTCTTACTCGTTATTATTTTTAAATTTTATCAAATTATGACTTATAATAACTATAATATTACCTATAAATTTAACTTGAATACAATTTTAACATTTTTCTTTTCGGCATAGTTTAAAAGATGACTTACCATCTATTACCGATTCTTTATTAAGTTTTGTATGTAGAACTATTATACTTTTACGTTTTACATGGTTAAATATTTAAAATTAATGATGTACATATAAATTACCTATCCTTTTTTTGTACCAACGCATTATTATTCATATTATACATATAAAGATATCGATCGCGAGATGCCAATCTAAAATATTTAGATATTTAATTATATACCAATTTTAACTATTTATACATATTATGTATGCTTATCGTAGGTATCTATAAAAAAAAGTTATGTATTCATAAAACAGTCAATAATTTAAAAAACATTGTAGACCATGAAACTGGCACGGACACTCAAACTATTGAGATTGAGCGCATGTGGACATGTGGTCGATATTAACAAAAAAGTTACCTTTATCTCGACATTCGATTAAAACCGGGTATAAAAAAAAGTTTATACCTAGTGAATAAATAATATTTATTGTAATATTATAGCTTGTAAATTTATTTTTATTGATTTATATTTTATATATGCAAAATAATACATAAGAAAATACTAAAATGTTTTTAGATATCCAATAAATATATTGGTCAGTACCTAGTCAATATTGTAAATATGTAGGTCCGATTGGCCACTTCCTAAACGAATGTTTATCTCCTTTCATATATAAATATATAATGCACTTAAATATTTACAGTAATATGTACTATATATAAATAATAGTTACAAAATATAATTCCATAATTGAACTGTACAACTGTGTATTAGTCGCAAATATTTGTATGTGAAATTATTTACAACATAGTTTTTGTTTTAAAATACAAATTATAAACATTCTCTCGTGCTAGTATCATTGTCTTTTATCATAGCATGCGCTATATGTAGATATAAATTTTCAATAATATTAGTGTTTGTAATGTTTTAGGATCTAGAACAATGTATAGCAGACCCAATCAAAATCAAGGCGAAGCGAGACTCGGTAAGTACCTAAATATAAACTTCCACCATGAATTAGATTAATCACGAATTTATCTGTTCCTACATGGAATATAGATAATTTATCTAATATTGTAGTATTAGTCACCTGCAAAGTAGGTAATACTAATTCCATAAATGAACACTATTGAGTCTAAAACACATTCGGAAGAAACCAGTTGTGTATGTTTGATGTATTCATGCGTCATGCGGATATTAAATCGAGTTTTATGAAATAAATATAATATAAATAACTGAATACATTATTCGATAAGTCCAATTTAAGATTTTTAAAACGAATTTTTTGGTTTTTAAAAAAAATTGAGCCTACAATAAAACGGGGAACGTATCAATTCCGCAACCTTACCAATTTTTACTTAGCTGCAGTAAATTTGTTTCCTTCTTAACTTTATTACAAAATATATTTAATTTTGACTTAATTAAAGAACTAAAGTTTTTAGTCGGCTACGTATGCTTAAACATTTAATTAGTAACAAAGTCGTCCCTATTAATATTAAAGTCTATAGCTATAGGGAAATGCTAAAAAGCCCAATCTAAATAAAATACAAGCTTTTCAAAATATGTCTTTAAGAAAATTAATAAATGCCCCTCTATATATATATCAAACTATACCCTATATACAATGTATAATATACATAGATTGTAACTTATAAACTATTCATGACCAAGCTAAATGTTTCTGTAGACAATTTTATAACTGTCTTTCTATACTCATTCAAATCATTTAATTAAGAACTTATCATCCCTCAAAATCCCATACAGCCCCCAAGGCAACTGAAACGTAAATGGTGCAGAAATTTAGTCCCTAGTACTCAAGACCCAACTCGGTGCGCCTAGAAATTTACTATATTAATATATATTAAATTAAATTAAATTAAATTGAAAGTGTTATCAGTGGGAGTGGCTCCTTTCTCCAAATTAGTAATTATTCATTTTACCTGTAATGTAGATTGTATATTTTCTATTAAAAATAAAAAATAAACAAAATAATATTTTTAGAAATAATAACTCAAATATAAGTACTTACAAGAAAATTGTAAATATATGTATTAAAAACAATATGTAGATATCTATAAGACTATAAATTATATTTATATGTTAATACGATAATAATAATAATAATAATAATAATATAAGTATCTTCAAATAGAGTTCAATATAACACCAATAAATTAATACAAATTTTTTTTAAATTATATTTGTATGCAAGTATTTCATATTATATTTATGTTAATAAGATAAAACTATATTTTTATTTCGTAAAAATTATGGTTTCCCTGGTGGTGAAATTGATAGGTTGTTTTTAAGTTACCTGTACTGACGGAATCGTAGAAATCTCCAATAAAATCCACCAATCGTACAATATTGTGGTGGCCTGTGTCTTTATAGTTACTTACGTCAAAAATATTTGATAGTTAAACGTATAAAGGAAATGTCTGGGTTATAAAACATCCTAATTCCTAGGTGAAGGTATAAATATATATATAAAAAAAAATAAAACGTGTTCATTTACAACTGCTATTTTTATAACGTTACAGTTTGTTTGAACGTTGACACATTTCGGCTGTCTGGACCGTAGCTAATACTATTAAAAATAGAAACCTGAACAAACATATTTACATAAGGATATTTCACCTTCACAATTATTATTTTTTCTAAACGACCAACTATAAAAACAAAAAATAACATCATGTAAAATAATATTCAACTACTTTACTTGGATATTAATTTATCGTCATTCGAGGTTGTACTCAATAATATATCATGAGTCATGATATTATCATTCTTAGTAGGTCCTACCTGTCTAATAATTATATTAAATTAGTTAATTATTATATATTTCATTATTTAAATATTTTGTGAAGTCAACGCTCACCACACGTTAAGGTGTAACAGGGCTATTTAACAAATTTCCATTATAAATACTACTATATTTGTCAAATAGTACTGTACACCCTGTATTCTCTCCTCCAGCTCTTCGCATAACTAAGTATTTTCGTATTATTTGAATTTTTTCTGCCCCAATACTTGCATTTCCATTTATTTATTAAAATATACATAATGTAGTCTCAAAATTATTGTAGGTACTGCAAGGTGCTTAGGTATTAATATATTATTATTATATCTACCAATAAATCATAATTGAATAAATGTGCTGCAATTTCAATAAGCCTCTTACTTAGAATAGTAATGTCTGGATTATTAAATATTCCAGGAATAACACCTTGACACTGTTGTCTGTTATGTTTAATAGGTACCTAACGACGTATAACGCGTGCGTACATAATTAGTTTAAACTTGAGCATTTATTATTGTTTAGAACTGTTACTGGACGACTTGCAATCCACTCTTCCACGTAAAAACCATGGACTCAGTAACACATCGTCAACTGGGTACAGAGAAGTTACTAAAAGTACATCAAGGACGATTGGTAACGGTCAAACAGAAACTAACAAGGAATATGAAATCCAATATCTCAATCCGGCCAACAAATCCACAATGCTCACAGAAAGATTACCCGATCTTCAATCGGTTGACTTACTGGTGGGAGTTAATTTATCAACGAACGCAATCATAATTGAATTATGGTGTCATATGTCTTATAAAATAACTTATTATTAACATTTAATATTTCAGCGACAAACCAACAATGGAAAAAATTCCGGTTACGAAACGGTTTCGTCGTACCAGTATAATAAATCGACAGAAAGTATGTTGATTGTATTGTTTTAAATGTTTTAATTATATTTTTATTTAAATTACGTTTGTAACCAAATATTTATAATTTTTACCTATATTTAGGCAAAAATACAGTTCCCAGACAAGAAACGAACGGTGTTAACATGAGACAAAGTATTTCTGAACTCGATTCGTTATTAGACGATTTGAATCATGCTCAGAGAGTTGGATTTTCCAATTCCGGAGTTAATAGACACGAAATAACAACTAACGAATCCGGCATGTAAGTTAATTTAATTATTTTAATTATTCTAGATTTAATGCATTTGAAATTGAATATTCCATAACGCATGACCAATGCTCTAACTAAAGCATTTATGGGATGGCTGCAGCTGCATACGAGTAAGGCCACAAAATAAAAATGTTATACCTACTAGTTAAGTCCCGAATTTGTTTTGGTAATTTATCCAACTTGTGTCCTAGATTAAATGTTGAAACATAATTTTCATTTACTATTGCTATAATTTTATAAAGACAAAAAATAAAAGATTATTAAAAAGAAGGGCAAGAATAATTAAAATATGTGTTTATTTAATTAAATATTATTGTTTTTAATTACATCAAAATATACGATACAAATTATTTTGATACATTATGTATACAATGTAATATATTTATAATTTTTATTTATATATTGGTATGAGAATAAAGCTAAAGAAGTAAGTAATTATCTAACTGTAGAACAAAGCACGATCAATTGAGATGCATCTTATTTAATATATGTCGTATGTAAAACAAACATTTAAATATACATCAATGAAGGTGGTTAGTATGGAATTTCAAAGGTCTAGAAATGTGTTTTCAATGGAGCCCTAAATTTCTAGTTAGGCCACACTGTAATGAACAGTGTGAATTGTATATAGTACTTTAGTATATGCTTACCAAAAATCATTGAGGATTCATTTTGAGTAGTAGCTACCTAAAATAATCCATAACCGAACTTGTATATACGTACAATACCTGTAGTCTGTATTCTGTAAGTATCCCTAGCTTCAACCGTCAAGGCTCTAACTCTGGTGGTTTGAAAATCGCAAATCATATATTTAGACTACTAAACTTATAATATAAAGTAACACATTTTAGCACAACAACTATTTGAGCTTTATCACCTTAAAAAAAGGCTATAAAAGTGCAAAATACAATGATATAATTTAAGCTAATTATATTTTCATATTTATTTTAAGGTACTCTTAATTAAAATATCGATTTTTAAAATATTATGAATTAAAATGTAATTTATTGGCGGTTAATGGAAATTAATTATGTCAAAGTATATAAAGTGTTATAAACTATATGAACTAATTTTATTATTAGTTTTAACTGTTCTATTTTAAATAATACGTTACTATTTGACGTATATTGTTTAGCTATCAAATATTATTATAGGCATTTTTAATTTATATGAACAATTCCGTTGATAATATACTACTTTATCAGTTTACCTATACTAAATTTAAAACTTAATCATTTTTGTTACTCTTATTTTTTAACTTATTATTCAAATCGAATGGTTAAATATTTGTAAATTATAATTATAGATAATAAGTAATAACTTATAATTTATTTGCGCTTTAGGCATATGGGCTATTATAAAAAGGTAATTTTTTTCACGTTTTTTCGGCTTAGTTATTAACTCATATTTTGTGGTTATCGACGATAGCTCCCAACTCGTATCTGTCCCAGCGACATCGTCGTGAAAATGAACTATGGCTCATTGATTTCTACAATTTAACTTACCTATTTTTGTTGATCTATTAACAGTGAACCATTAAGGAGCAGTACGCCGTATAAACAGCAATATAGTAAACACGAAGAACATAGGTATGGAAGTCTTAACCGATCTAAAATGCCAGGGACCAGTGAAGTGGTTTCCACCTACGAAACGTCGACGACAAGCGGACAACCTTTAGGTGAAACATTTTGAACTGGAAATTAAAACCCCAGTAGGTATAGACATTATTGTGTGTGATACTCATGAATATTTCTATTTACAGATTTAGATTTGACCGATGCTCCTCGTAGTTATACTAAATTACTTCAAAACCAAGGTCCGGGAACTTATCAGACCTCGGTTTATTCAAAAGAAACTACGAAAAAAATAATACCGGGCACCACAACTTATTCGACGTACCAAAAATTCGGTTCACCTACAACGGACCAAGGTCAATCTAAAGTGTATAACTATTCAGAAGAGTATCGTTCTGATAGTAGGAATCGTTCGTTGAGAGATTTGCCACCGTCTCCTCGTCCGCTTAGATCTTCATCTCCGCGTTCACCGTCACCGCACCGTTCGCCGTCACCCATGTCGTTTGCTCAACCACCAGAACCTAAAAACTATTCTAGTAGTCATACTTATACGAACAGAACAACGTCACCTCAGTCGGTCCAGAAGTTCAGTCCATCTGATCCAAGCAGAATCAAGTGAGTATTATACATTTAGTTTGCTATATATAAAATATTATTTCGTGGGATCGTAATGAGTGTGTATGTCGCAGCGAAGAGGTGACCTGGGTCGCTCATGCCACGCCCCCTGTAACCCGCCGTTTCCCCGTGAGGTTAGTAAAGCGTTTTGGAGGTTAATATTGTGATCGTACGTGAGGTTCATAGTTGTGTTCAGGGAATGTGACGTGAACACATAACTTGCTATTATAATAAATTACCTAATTATGCACAAATGTTTTTTTTTGTAGCGTGGATAATAACTTAACTTCACCGCCTGGCCAGACGGTTTACTCGTATAAATATTCAAGCGAGACCAGAGAGAACACAAAATATGGACAGCCAAATGGGTACACAAAACCTATACACCAAGAACAATTGCCACTACGCCATTCGCCGTTCCCAAGAGATGAAGCTGACACACCTGGGCTGCAGAATCCACCGAAACGGTTAGACGACTTAATGGCATCGTTTGGTGACAGAACAGATTACACCAACTACCACAGTAATAGAGAATACCACTCGAACGTCAAGGATTACCAGTCCAAGTCTAAAGATTATGAACACGACAAGGCAGCAGAATACACGATTCCGATTAAGAAACCACATCCGGATAATCTAGCTCCTGAAAGTAAAGGCCCTGAGAAATTGTCGGAAGTTAAAGAAACTGAAGTGACTCAGTCGGTCGCCGGGCCGCCAGTGTTTTATCCTCCCGGATCAACGACGTTTGTGAAGAAGGACGAAGTAATGCAACAGGTATTAGAACCGTTTTTAAAATCAAACATACTATGTATTATCGCTCAATCGGTTATATTTTTTTATTTATGTCTTACAGCAAGGTCAATTCGGTCAGGGACAAATGAAGGCCAAGGCCAAAGGAATGTACAAGTATAAAAGCAAAAGCAAATCAAAGGAAAAACAAAGTTCTGGAGCAACAATGGTGCCAGTATGTTTGCCAATGTGCTGTGCCATGCCATGTGTTATTATGTAACCTAAGACATTATATTTATATAACTTTACTAATTTATAATTATTTACTAGACATAAATAATAAAAATAAAAATAAATCTTATGATGGCCTGTTAAACTTAGTAGGTACCTATCCTAAAAGTAAAATTACTTAAATACATAAGTTATTTTATTTTAATAGGTCATAATAATAAAAACATTTTTAACAAGAAAAATTTAAACATGATATTCATTACAATAAATAGTATGACGGTTATTCTTACTAGTTAAAAGTTGTAATTTAAAATGTTGTCTTAATAGTTAATAATAAATTATCATCTGGTTACCTATAATCTTACTAAAATTTTATTTTATACTGAATAGATATTTGAATATTACTTATGAATTAATTGTTATAAATATGAATTTACCTGTATGTTTTCAACTTAAATACTTTTAACATACAACTAACCTTGCTGTAAGCTTATTTATTATTTGTTTTTAATTATTAATTATGTATTTTCTATGTCACAAATGGTTATTAATTTATGTAACTAGTAACTACCTATGTGTATATGTATAAATTGAACACAATTTACATGGTTATCTTTTAATTGGCCAAGTGAAAATAACAGATGTAAATTCTACAAGATAAAATTCACGTTTTTACATTTTGTTATTTTGATTACACATGTAACAATTAATGTTAATGTTTTTAGTATTGATAAATAACATACGGTTATTTTATAAAGTACCGTCATATTACTTATAAGTTCTAGAACCGCAAATTTAATAGTCTCGTGTCAAGTGTTCTGGTGTAAATTATGTATTATACGTAGGCCCTTAGGGACTTATTAATTATTAGGTATATAAAAAAAAACATTCAACCATTACAGAGTTGAATAAAACACAGACCAAATTCACACTTACAAATTAGTATTCTAACAAACCATGACAGCCTACACACATTGTAATAATTAATGTTTATGACAATATTATTTTGGGTTCATAGTTTTTTTTTTTTTTCAATAATACATATTTACATGACATAACAATAATGTATAATATTATTATATATTATACATTTATACATATCAAACGCATTAATTTTGTATATTTCTAATGATACTTCGAAGATTGTTATTTATTCATGTAATAACTTAGCGTGTAAACAATTATTTTTACGATTTGATCAAATTTTATTGAATTTTATTTTGACAAATGTTTCAGTTGTTTTGCACGCATGATTTGTACTTAAAAATTAATTTATGCTGTTGTAAAATTTTGTTAAAATTATTTTTATGTTGAATAATTGTTATATTACATAATCATACAAATTAAATCCACATTTTTGTTTTTATATGTATATTCAAAAATAAATAGGCATTGTGTATAAAATATCATGGACCAGTCATCGTTGGTATAGGCCGGTGAGATAGGCAGACACAGTTTCAGAAATGTTTAGCTGTATACCAACGAATATGCTTTGAAATTGAAGTGTTTAAACTTGAACAAAAGTTTTTCCAATTCACTTTTTTAGCATCTTTTAAAAAATGGGTAGTGGCTGTACAGCAATTTGTTTGCAACAAAAAATGTTTTGCGGAGAATGCTTCATAGAGTTTTCAATTATAGATTGTCTAGAGCCAGAAGAACTGTGGAAAATGCGTTTGGAATCGCAGCTAGTGTTTTTCGAGTTTTACGAAAACCTATAATGCTTAAACCAAATAACGCTGATCGTGTAATTTTTGCTATCACTTGCCTTCATAATTATTTACTTACTAAGAAAAACACTAGATCATTGTACACACCCTTTGGAAGCTTAGACCATGAAACTTCCGATGGTCAAATACTACCAGGTACATGAAGAGAAGAAGGGATGCCTACCACTAGTTTATTGAGTTTAAATAGAAATGGACCAAAAAATTTTAGTGCAACTGCAAAAGATGTTAGAAAAGAATTTATGAACGATTTTGTATCAGTTGATGGAGAACTACCATGGCAATACAACCGTTGTCTACTAAACCTGGAAACTATACCTTCAAGTTTGGCTTAGTGATAATAGTATTTCATCATGTATAAGTTAATAATGTACTTATTATTATTATCATTATTAACAATAAATATACAACAAACAGTCTTGTAATTTTATAAAATTTGTTGGTGAATTTTATAAGGTTTGGTATATTAGATTCTGAACGAAGTGATGAATGTATTGATTTTACAATGATATGTGTGTTTTTTTTTTGTGTGTGTGTATGTTCCTCATAAGTTATTCTTATAGTCATTAAAAAATTATAAGAATATATAGGCACAATTTACTTTTATTAGCATTTGAAGTTCAAATATTGACAACAATTCGTCAAAACCATGAATTTTTTTTTGTGTTAGTCATTACGTTTTAGGGCAGAAAAAATGCTTCGACTTTTAACTTCAGTACCTTGTTAAATCAGAAAGTATATAAAATAATATTTTTTTAAATAATCGTATAAACAAACTAAACATTAAGGGAAAAACAGGAAATTTTCCATACAATCAGTTTTCGACAAAATCGATTTTGATTTTTGTTGTAACATTAAAACAAATGACCATTGATACATGAAATGTTCACTGAATGTTTATATAAGTATATTCTATCCACCATGAAATTTTTAAAAAATTTTAACTAAAGTTGAAATTTTTATAGTTATATGCAATTTTCAATCATTATTAGTTTTTTTTTATTAAAATCGATAAAAATTTATTTGTTGTAGAAAATCTTGAAAATTTAATACAAGGCTTTTAACATATTGTTACAGTAGCTGTTGAAAAATAAAATAAATTATACCTATTATATATAGTGTATATGAAACGATTGAACAAATAAAAAGCGGGCAAGTCGTGGATGTCACTCTATTGTACAATAGGTTACAATAGTGGGTTACTGTAATGGATGGAATTAAATTTGAATCCATTGATATTATATCATTGTATACGAAAAATGATTCTGAACGGAGACGGTTTATCTGTCAAGGATATATTATAGATTATTAAAAATTTTCAAATTTTCGATTTAAAGAGAAAATTTTTTAAGAATTTCTAGCATAAAATACGAATTTTCGTGATTTTTACGTATGTTGTCAAAATTCGAACTTTGAATACTTATAAAAAAAAATTGTGACTGTATATTTATTTTATTTTTCAACTGCTATTGTAAAAATATGTTAGGAGCTTTGACTACAATTTTTTTATATAAGCATTAAAAGTTTGAATTTTGACAAAATACGGAAAATCACAAATTATTTTATGCTAGAAATTCATAAAAAAATTTTCTTTTTTAAACTAAAATTTAATATAAGATTCCTTACAAGTTTTTCAATCTTCATCACAAAAAAAATGTCTTTTTTATTTTGTAGTTCAAAATTCATAATATTGTTTGTATTTTTATCTAAGGTTATAAAAAAATTATTACAGTTATATCCTATTTACAATATTATAATATAGCAACGGTACTTACTAAATTGCCTACAGTCTTTCTACCAACGTTGCCTTCAGTAGATAAAAATTTCAATGATTCGAAATATATCCATTTACTTTTGTACATTTCGTCTGCTCCTTGGCCTGTTCTAGTTATTTTTTCTTTCCTAGTTTCGCCAGCATGTTGGTTTCTTAAACCGTGTAACTTTCTTTGTATTTCACCTTCACTAGTGTTGAATGCACAGCTAATTGGCGAACAGCTTCTCCCCGAGCTAGTTTATCTTTATATTTTATATCTTTAGGATTCCACAAACAAGGATTGTTTTCATAATCAGAGATTAATTTGTATGTTTCGTCAATTGTCCATTTTTTTTTGAGGAAGACATAATATTAAGTTTTTAATATTTCGTTAAAAACTATACTTAAATAAATTTATTAATTTAAAAAGTGTAATTTTTTTTTTTTCAGTGATATTATTATTATTAATAAATAATTTAAATATTTAACACTAGACAAAACTGTACAACGTGACTGTCAACTGTTTTAATTCAACAAAAAAGCTGACAGTCGATTAATTCCACAGTCGACGGTTATTTCCTTATTTCGAACATGTTCAGACCGGCACAAGAATTGTCACGAGAGTTTTGTCGCGGAAATTAGGTAAGTGTACGACAGAAATGTAAACAATCGTTCACAGTTTACTGTCATACAGTTATTTCGTGAAAAAAATGTCATCGTGTGAATGAGGCTTATGGTACACCCGTATTTGATAACATTTTTTTTTCGATAGTATTTTTATTGAATTATTAACGATGAATAACAATATCATAATATACCAACTATATATAATAATGGAAGAAACACTGCCCTCTCAATTTTAAAATTTTTCTTTTTTATTTCAATTTTGTAGGTGGGGTACGTGTATACCATAGCTGCCACTACTTAGTAGCTATAATTAACAAGGCTGTGGATTTAAATTTAATGCATTTACATCAATTTTTTTTTTTTTGCTGAACCGTATTATAAAATGAATTTGGCCAAAATTTGTTTTGACTTATACATAATTCAAATACCAAATCTTATATTGCATATTTTTGCACATTTCTTGAGTTAGAGCATATAAATGTATGTTTTAATGATTGCCTTGTATCATTTTTTTTCGAAATATTTAAATACAATAATAATATTATACAACTTGTATCAATTACATTTTTTCGGACGATAATTTGTTATACATTGACACTAAATATATTTGTATGAACTATGACTTCATGGAAACTATTTTATTTTTACTCAGGAATTTAGTATGTGTTATTGATTATAGTGCTGTAATTGAAATCGTGAAGGTACGCCCCTCCAAAATTACTAAAATAGGTTTGTGTAATTTTGGGATTTCGATTATTTTCGTGGTTCATTATAACTACTATTTAGAGTATTATAAATTTACGAAAAATAAAATAGTATAAATATACATGTATTGTTTTATTTTTCTTAGATACTATGGTATACCTTAACCTCATTAACCTTATATTTCAAATACTTTAAAATAATAACTTGATATTGTTTTTTTTTTTATCCAATTTTTTATTTTATATATTCCTGAAGGCTAAGGGCCAACATAATTTTTGTTGCTTTTACTTAATATCTTAAAATTCAGGTAGATTAGTCGTAAGTTATAAGGACAATTTTGCGCCCTCCCCCCGTAAAACATTCCTGGATCCGCCCCTGGAATGGGATATGTAATAAACTAGTAAATGAATAAATTGAACAACAGAAGATTTTTTGAAAGTTGAATAAGTAATGAATTGAAAAATTGAAATACGGAAATAGATTTTTCGTAAGTCAGATGAATATTAAATTTTGTATTTACTTACAACAATCATGAATCAAATATTATTGAACAACAATAATATTGTAATATATAGGTATTTGGGCAATCAGATAGGCAATAAACACACAATTGAACCTTAGCAAAAGATCTTCAGGATTGAGATACGCATAATATTATAGTACAGTGAAACCTCTCTTAACGGACACCTCCAAATAACGGACGGAATTTTGGGAACGGTGAAATTTGTACTCACTGTATTTCCCCTCTTAATAGCGGACACCTCCAAATAGCGGACGACGTTTAAGCGACCGAGAGTGTCCGGTATTTAGAGGTGTCCGCTATTAAGAGGGGAAATACAGAGAGTACACATTTCACCATTCCCAAAATTCCGTCCGTTATTTGGTGGTGTCCGCTATTGAGAGGTGTCCGTTAAAAGAGGTTTCACTGTATAGTGCAATAAATGGTTAAAAAAAATAAATTATTTGAACATTGGGGTGCCAGGGTAACCCAGTAAGGCAGTAACCCACCTAACTTTTTGTACTAATTAACGATTAGTAATACATTTTGGGAACCCTTGAATTCTCTTATCAAATATTGCTAGTGGAACGGCGGAACGTACTTACGTACATGAAAATTAATAATTTTTTACAACTTTTCTTAAATTTTAAATAGTTAATATATAAATTAAATATAAATTTTACCAGAGATCATAAACTTCATGGTGGTAGTTTTAAATTCTGGCTTTTGTCATTAATGTTTGAATATATACAACTTTCTTAAATATCTTGATTAATAGTATTATGAATGTTATTGTTGATGAAGTATTACTTCATTTAGAATCATCACTGTCAGCAAGATTTGATTATAGCGATGTGCATAAATCACTTGATTATTTATTTCAAAAATCGTTGAATGGTAAAAAATTAAGAAATATTTATGATATTTAGCTTATAAATTATTGGTTAAATTATAATATAGTATGAATACATCATGCATCATATTTTTTTGATTTCAAATATAAAATATTTATTATACAATCTGTAAATATGTTTTTCTCAATAAGTATAAACGATGTAAATGTATTAATTGAACTGAAATCTTGTAAGATGGATCCAATTCCAGTGATGGAACTTCACTGAATTTTTATACATGATAAAAAAATAAATAATTAATATTACTGGTATGAAGGTTTATGATATTTGAGGTGTTATTATAATATTATATATTATGTATTGGTAATAATAGTTGTTAGTATTAAGAGGATCATAAAACATTTATAATGATTAATTAATATATAGAACATGTTATTTCAACTAGTTATTTTTTAACAGAAAGCAATAGATGTCAAATAAAATGTAAAATAATAGAAAACCTTTTACCTAAATATTACGATTAAATTAAATTAAATTAAATTTGAGTTGAAGTGATTAAGATTTTAGTTTTAGTACTATATTATTGTATGATTTATTTAACTATAAATACCTATGTTAAATTTGATTGTTTTTATAATTTTAAATCATGAATTTAATTTTTAGACTCCCAAAGTGAAAATTCAAAGGTTGCATTATCAAGTGTTGAAGCTGTCTTAGAAAAAGTATGGGAGTCACTTCATACTGGCTCCTGGGCTAATGCTCCAGATGGCATGCGTAAACTTTATTCCCATGCTAGTTTGCTCAAGGTAAGGAGTTTTAATTTGTATTTAGAATGGTACCTAATATTTTAACATTTTTCATAATTTTATTTTAGGCCAAACTATTATTGAAAACAGGCAATGACGAAAGAATGTTGAAAAACACTATAAAAGCAATTGATATGGGGTTGCTAATGGGCAATGAATTCAGAAATGAACTAACTGTAGCTGCATCACTATTATGTAAAGCTCTAAAGCAGAATTGTTTTGGTATAAAAATTAATTTATATGCTGTGACCAAAACTAACTAGTTGTTTTTTAGAGGTTCCAGTTAAATTGTGTGATAATGGAGTATCAGATAGCAATTGTGCACTTCATAAAAATGGTGATCATGTTCCAACACTACATCAACCATCTTTAGAAACATTTTTAAGAGATTTTCTTAAATCTAAAACACCTGTTAAAATTACAGGTACATGACATAATATGTAATAAAAAATATTTTTATTTTTGTTACCGATTATGTTGTTAGCCTACTATAAACCATTTTATTAGTAAACCCTTGTAAAATATTGTAATTATTTAATTTACAATTTTTCAGGTCATATGGAACACTGGCCTGCTTTAAATAAATGGAGAGATTTAAATTATCTTGTAAAATTAGCAGGAGCTAGATTAGTTCCTGTTGAAATAGGATCATCATATGCAGATGCTGATTGGAGTCAAAAATTAATAACACTTGAAGAATTCATTAACACTCATGTTGTTCAAGAAGGTGAAAAACCAATGTACCTTGCACAACATCAACTTTTTAATCAAGTAAATTGAAGTGAGTGATGAAAAAATTAACAAAATAATTTAAACAGTAGATTGTTACTTTTAGATTCCAGAATTAAAAGAAGATATTAGAGTACCAGATTATTGTTATTTAACAGATATGGATGGTGTTGAACCAGATATAAATGCATGGTTAGGTCCTAAAGGAACTGTGTCTCCTACACATTATGATCCAAAGAATAACTTTTTGGCTCAAGTATGTTTAAATATATACATATATATAATATATATATTGTATTGATTAAATCTAATCTTTATAAATCTTAATAATGTATTTATTTACCTGTAGGTAGTTGGATCAAAATATATTATCTTGTATGATCCAAAATGGACAGAGTATTTGTATCCATATGATGATAAATTTCTTAAGAACACTGCACAGGTAGATCCAGTTAAGCCTGATTTGTGTCAATTTCCTAATTTCTCTCAAGTCAAAGCAACACATTGTATATTAAATGAAGGTATGTTTTAAACAAATAATATGTTTTATTAATAACAGTAATAGTGTAAAAAAAGTGACAATACAAGCAATATTTTGTGTCTTGTCATGTATGTTCCACTTTCAACATTTTTATATTGAATTATTTATTCTAAGTCTAACTATGTATTTTTGTATTTATTATTTTAGGTGAGATGTTATTCATACCACCAGGTTGGTGGCACAGAGTTGAATCTCTGTCAGTGAGTTTTTCTGTCAGTTTTTGGTGGATGTAAGTCAAAACCGATAGTTGTTAAATTTTATCCATTTTAATTTATGTTATTGTCAAATTATTTTCTATTTTAAAATTAAATTAAATGTGATACACTTCAATCATCTGTTATTTTTTTAACATAAAGTCTTAAAGCTAAAACTACAAATTCTAGTGTAGGTATCTGGTATATGTATAGCAAAATCAGTATTATGAAATATTTTTGTCATGTTTTTATAGTTATCATACAAATCAAATTAATAATATAACTACTAAAGTTGCAAGTTGTGTTAAAAGTTAAATTATTAGGCTATAGTTGATATAAGATTATAGAAAATGTGATGAATGTAACCGAAGTTATTCTAATACAAAAAGATAACAGGATGTCAGCGCTTCATTTGTTTTCTCTCTCTGACCCACACTCAGCGATTCAACATTGACAAAACGAATTTACGCTAAATCATTTTTTCAACATTTTTAGGTAATCTTTGAGTAAAATCCCCCATCACAAAAAAGATAGAGAATAATATTTTTGAATGAATGACTTATTCAACTTTCAAAATAGACAAAATAATATTAAAAAATTGAAATTATGTTTAAATTGTTTTGAGACAATATTTAGACAAATTGATGTGGTATTCCCTCAAAAAACTATTCTCTATCTTTTTTGTAATGGGTTATTTAAGATAACTTAAAAATAGAGCTAAAATGATTCTGCTAAAATACATTTTGTCTATGCTGAGGGTAGGCTAAAGATAGAAAACAAATAGTGCAGTGACATCCTCCTAAGTACTTTTGGTTTATTGATAATTTACTAACATAATTGACACACTCTCAGATTTATTTGTAGATTTGTTCCAAATATTGTCTTTAAAATCTAAATCATAGTAGATCATTATAATTTATAAACTATAATGTAAACTCTTAAAAAAACTATCAACAATTTTAATTATCCAAAAAAGTATATTATTATGATTTAAGGATACGTTCTGTTCGAATACACAGATATATAGATAATAAGCTATTAAACTTTATTATCTTTATCTGAGCTATATCAAAACTTGCAGCACACAATTGAAACAAAAGTAAAGTTCTGTGCTAAAGTGAACAAAAATTTTGCATGTTGTATGTGTGTAACATGGAGACTTTTGATCATATATACTAAAGCGGAAAAAATGGCTACGACAAAACCCTAACTGAAAAATATACCCCGGAAAAAAAGCTCAAGAAAATAGAAGTGCAATCATTGTAAAATGTAAATTGTAATATTTTATAAAATGTGGTTGATTGTTGATTATATAATGGATTTACAATCATATAATATTTTTATTTCTGTGATAGAATAACTGAATAATACATTTTTAACAGAACATAAGAACAAAATATTAAAAAAGCGGGCAAGTGGATGTCGCTCTGCTGTACATTAGGTGGTGGGGTGGACCTCTGACTAAGGTAGGTTAGATTTGAATGCAATGATAGGTATGATTGTATACGGAAAACGATTCTGAATGGAGATGATTTGTTTGTCTAAGAAATATTATATTTAAATATTGTCATATATTCTATTTTGAAACAAATATATTATTTTTCAATTAGGACGCAGTTTGAAAAAGGCATGGTTAATCAATTTTTCCAAAAACATTGCATGTATAGTTATAAATTAAGTATAAAAGTAATTCATAATACCTTATAAATTATCTTAGATATACATATACCTGATGACCTTTGAAAAATTTAAAACTCAAACGCACTTAAAATTTTTCTTATAATAATGGTTCGAGTTTTCTCTATAGCTACTTGAAGGAAAATATATGGAAAACTTAGTGTTGTATTTTTAATCCTTAGTTATAAATACAAACAATTATATGAATTTTTAACTACAAAATTACTTGCAAATTTTCGCGTTTTCGACAGATTTCGCAAAAATTTGAACTATAAACGCTTACAAAAATAATTGTGACTAACGATTTTTAATGTTTTTTGGCTACAATAAGAACAACTCATGAGGAACCTTGTATTAAATTTTCAAGTTTTTTTGATAATCCAACATTTTTTTACCGACACTTCAAAAAAAAATTCTCATAAAAATCAAAATTTCAGTGGTCTATAAATAACTTAAACATTTTTGAAAATGAAACTGTATATAGATAACACTAACATAATACATAAACATTGGGTGAAAATTTCAAGTATTTACAGTGATTAGTTTTTGAATTACAAACATATAAAAAAATCGATTTGGTTGAAAACTGGTTTTACGTAAAAATTCCCGTTTTTCTGTCATTTTTTTTTTTGTTTTTCTCGATTTTTTTGAAAACTGTTGAAAAATGTTCACTTTGACTTCTATAATGCACCAAGGATATTCACTTTTACATCGGAAACCACCCCCAAAGTTTGAAATTGAAGCATTATTTCGACTATAGTTATGCTGTTCACAGACACACAAAAAAAAAAAAAACACTCACACATCATTGTAAAATCAATACATTCATCACTTCGTTCAGAATCTAGAATACAAAATTTTCACATTCCTGGACTTAATTAAATTTAATGTCAAAATGCTTATCAAAGGTTGGGTAATAAAAATGAAATTTATTGACAGGGTGTAATATTATAAAATATAGATTGTATTTTTTTTTTATTAATAGAATCAAGTCCGCGGCTACTATGGCCATTGGACGAACATTATATTTATAAAATTATACATAGTAATACATTTTTATGTAGAGATACAATATATAAAGGAGAGAAAACAATGAAACATTACGTTAACTTATTGTATTAAATTTTGTTAAGAAGTCCTGTGATGCGGAGAAATTCCAGGGTAGTTGTAAGATTGCTCTGCTCGGGGCTGAGTAATTCGGAGAGCTGGTCCGGAAGGTTCAAATCACTCCTAGCTTTTTCGTAGCATCGGCAATCCGTGAGGAGGTGTTTGACGGTAAGAGGGGAGCCACAGACGGTACAATCAGGAGGTTCTCCTCTCTTCATGAGGTGTTGGTGGGTTATATGGGTATGTCCAATCCTGAGGCGAGTAATAACTATCTGGTTTTCCTGGATATATTTGCAGGGAACGGCCAAGGGTATGTGGTTCTTTTGATTTCATGTAATTTGGTTGTCTGTTCTGCCCATTTTTTTTCCCATTGGTCATGTACATCTTTAGCAATGATTCTCTTAACGTCTTGGTATGTACAATCCAAGGACGTGAAAGAGTTAAGATAGATTGTATTGTTAACTATCACACGTACAAATCTAGTGTTGAATTAACAACAAAACACTCATTAAGGGTTAATTAATAATCATTTACTTATATTAATTTAACTAATTTATTAATACAATTATTACAATTATTAGAATCAATATTTAATACAAAATGATTTTGACATTATAGCTATTTTACATATTATAACTTATTTAGGTTGAACTATAAAGTTAATCCAGTTACACACTGGTATTTCCTTTAACTACCCAAATCACATGATTTACTTCATTACTTGTAAATTAACTGTACAATAATGATAATTAACTATAAAAAGCTAAGTTAGAACAATACAAAATTTAACTGAAGTTAAAAGTGTAAAAAAAATTAATTAAATACTATGTGCCTATATTATTTAAAATATGTATCTATAAATAACTGTAAGTATATTATTATGTATAATATATTTTTTTGGGCTTTTTTTCCGGGGTGTATTTTTTAGTTTGGGGTTTTTTTTTTTTTTTTTTTTTTTTGGGGGGGGGGGGGGTTCCGTGGCCATTTTTTCCGCGATTCACTAAATTTTTTATGGTCGAAAACGGAGACTACATAATATTATAATGTGCGTCGCGCTTGTAGCATCCACTTAATGTTATCACACTTTTTTTAGTAGTTATTCTCGCATAGATTATTTAATTCTATGATTTTAACAATTCTAGACAGTATTTACAGTTTTCTACTCAAAATATAATAAGAAGAGATTCGATAGTACATTTTAATGTATGCGTCGAATGTGTAATAAAATATTAAATTGTTAAACTAAAAAATGCTCATCATTGTTTTTTTCATAGACCTTATACTCATAGACGGAGCAAGCTAGTAGTTCCCGCGGTAATCGGTGGCTGCGCTGCACATGTTGTTTCATACTTCTGCGCATGTGCGTATAAGGTCTATGGTTTTTTTACATATTTTTTATCATTATCACAATAACAGAAAATTTATTCTGTGTCATTACCGCCAAAAATGTATTTGATAACAATGTTTTGTTCTAAGTTCACTGTTAACTTGTACTATAGTCTATAGTCAATACTTCAATAGTGTTCAAAAGATAATAATTATCATTAGACATTCTGCTGTGGAATTGCGACTTTACTTTTTCTATAACGTCCGATCACTACATATTTAACTTAAATTGATAATGCATTAAAACTACAGTTTACAATTATTTGGAATTTTGAATTTTTTATGGTAGAAAATATGAGTTCAAATTGTGACATTATGGATCTTATGAAGAATTATGGCTCCGAATTCAACATGTCTACTGTTATGCAATGTGTTCAAGAATTAAAAGCTTGGCAAGAATCACAGCAGCAGAAACTATGTGAAAATCCGACTATGGATACATTAACTAATGAAATGGAAGATGTGTTAAGATCATTTGATATTCCTGATAATTCACAAGGTACATAATTGGATTATAATTTAAATAATCATTCTGTATATAGATATGTATAAGTATATTTTTTTTATACAAAATATTAATTTAAAAGTAAGGAAATAAAAGTTCTGTTCTAATTACCAAAATGGAACATACGACAATTGTTGGAGTCTTAAAAAATAAAAAATGAATGAATTATATATTTGGTTTTTAACATTTATTAATGTCTACTAAATTAAAAATCTGCTATTATTATGTAAGTCTAAGTGAATAATTAACTAAAACAAATAAATAATAGTCATCATTCATATGAAGAGATGAATATATTGATTTAATGATTCACTAAAATATAATGAATGATGACCAACAATTTTTTGGGGCTATTAATTCATTATTGATTCATTATAAATTTATAAGGTTAAATGATTGCTTATGCAGTATAGGAATATTGCAAATATTTATCATTTTGCAGGATTATAGTTTGTCCTAATGTCCTAATCCTAATGGCTAATACTTAATATTTTATTCCATACCTATATAAAATCACACAAAGTAAATATAAATAAGATCAATTTAAAACTATTGCTTTAATAATTTGAAGACACTTTATTCCTGGATTCATTTTTTTTAAACTAAATAATCGATAATATGGTGTTCACTGTTTACTTAGTGGTATTTGGTTAGTCCAGTGGTTTGCCCTTTATCATTTTTTTAACAATGTCAATGAATAATACTCGTAAAGGTCGCCACACACTGCAGCAGTAGCGGTGGCGTTGGCTGTTTCTGCAAAATGAAGCCGGACTCAATTTTACTGCCTCCGCGGCGGCACCGCCAAGACAAAAGAATTTTACCGCTACCACTGCAGTGTGTGGTGACCTTAAGATATTATATATTCCTTATTGCTAGATATAGTCCATTATTTGGGGTGATAAGAATGGTGTCTCGGTGAATGAAATGTAAATTATGTTTTATGACCTATTTCTTAAAGGAATAATACAAATACAGTGAAATAATGCATTAGCATATAAAATAGTTATGCATTTCATATTTTGTAAAATACACATATTCTGTTCATGTTCATGTTCTGCTAGTAAAATTAAATTTTTATTAAATTTCGGTCGATTTGGTGTTTTTGTTAAACTGATGCTGTACTTTGATCTGATATTTGTCAGATTACTGTAATACTACTGTACTTGCATTTTAAACACATATATGTGAGTTATTTTTAAAGGATTTGAATTTATAAGCTTACTATTATTTTTATGTTGTAATAAACTAAATAAGTAATTCAAAAATACAAACTTAAATGTTGCAAACCTCAATTTGCTAGGTACATTTTTTAAATATTTTAATTTATTACAGAAAATCAGTATGATGATATGGTGTCTTCTTATTCAGAAATAGATGAAGAACTATTGAAAAAGTTTGGTTACCAAAAAGATATAATTTCATCACCGGTTAGTATTAATTAGGGTTCGAATTTATTCGGAAGAATTATCATTATAATATACTGAATAAATATAATTTATAATTTGGAAAATACAAAGTGCTAAATTAAAATAATATAGGTTTGCTTATCACATTAAATTTTATAGAAAAATATAGATGCATTATTATTATTTTAGATGTATTGATTTTATCATGGTGTGTGTTTTTTTTTTTTTATTTAATTTAAAAAAATTTTTTTTTTGTCTGTCATCACGTTTTGATTTTCGACTTCAGTACCTTGTTAGACCAAAAAGTGAATCTATTAGTTACTGATTAGGAGGGGGGGGGGTATAAAGTAAAAAATTCTCAATATTTGTCTAAATAATCAGGATAAATAAACTTAAAATCAAGGAAAAATCGGGAATTTTTACGCACAATCAGTTTTCAACCAAATCAATTTTGGTTTTTGGTGTAAATGTAACTTTAAAACAAATGAACATAGATACATGAAATTTTCACCAAATGTTTCTATAAGTATATTTTATGCACCAACCAATTTTCAAAAAATGTCAACTTAAGTTGAACTATTTATAGGCATATGTAATTTTTGATAATTATTCATTTTTTTTAAATTAATATAGATAAAAATATATTTGTTGAGTAGAAAAGCTTAAAAATTTTATAATACAAGGCTCCTAACATATTTTTACAATATGTAGCAGTTGAAAAATAAATGAAATTTATGGTCACAATTTTTTTTTACAAGTATTCAAAGTTTGAATGTTGACAATATACGTAAAAATCACGAAAATTCGCAAATTATTTTAAGCTAGAAGTTCATAAAAAATGTTCTTTTTAAATCTAAAATTTGAAATTTTTAATTATCTATAATATATCCTAGACAGATAAACCGTCTCCACTCAGAATCGTTTTTCATTGATTTCAAATTTAATTCCATCTATTGCAGTAAACTACTGTACTTTAGAGCTACATCCACGACTTACCCGATTTTTCTACTTACACATAAAAATGGGGTTTTATGAATATTATTAAAGCTAGACATTTTAAATTAAAATAATTATTTTAATTAAATTTAATTTAGGCTTCGAATTCAAAAGATGATGTAGCAATATTATCACCTAATAAAAATGTTGATAAAATTTGCATATCAAAGTCAGTTGAATGTGCCAATATTGCTGAAGATAAACAATTAGAAAATGAAATTGAATGCAAAACTGTCAAACCTAAAAAACCATATTTAAAAAGAGGCACAGGTCTGGCTAGATATGGCTTAAATATAGAAGAGGTAAAAAAAAAATCTGGTAAACTAAAATTTAAGAAACCAATTATATCAGTTCCATCCAAGATTAAAGTACCCAGAAAGTGTTTGAATCAAGTTAAACCATTCCCTAAAACAGAATTGGGTAAATTAACTTAATAAATAATTTTTATGTGTCAGAAATATATGATTTATTTTTATTTTATTAATTTATTTTTAGTTAGTAAGCCAACTGAAAGTTCACGTCTAGACTTGAAAAAAGTTGAAATAGCTAATTCTTGGAATAGGTATGAGCCAAAAGGTTTACCAAATGATGGGGAAAATCCTGATAATACTGAACAAAGGGAATTGCGTGCATTTGAAATATTAGAAGAACGTGCAAACAATTCCAATTTAAATGCATCATCACCTACCGTATGTCAACTATTAGAAAGAGGACAAAGTTCTAAAAGTAATAAAGAAGTACCAGCATCACGACTAGTTCGTTCTTTAAATTTTGATAGGATAAACTCATCCACTCCTAGACAAAATGTTAATGATTCTGACGATTCTTATTCTGACTCTAGTCAGGAATGTGATCCATTAGATTTAACAGAGAATGTACCTAAAGATACAAATTTAAACAGCAATAATAAAAATGAAGTTAATTCAGTTATTTTAACAGAAAATGAGAAGAAATATTTAGAAAACTATTCTAAAACATCAGGAATCATGAAACATGTTGACTTTGATCAATCATTTGATACAGAAATACTAAGTAAGAGACTTGAAGAGTTGGAATCTGAGATAGAAACATTTCGATTAGAAAATACTAAGTTAATGAAGTTACAACGAGAATTTGAGGTTGAAAGACAAAAATTCTTTAAGAGTAAAGAAGATTTTTTAAAGAAATTAAATGATGAAAAAAAAAAAGACGAAGAAATGCTGGCAGAAGAAAGAAAAAAATTCATAAGAGAAAAAGTTTTGTTTGAGAAAAATGCTAGAGAATTGAGAAACAAACCAAATAGACAAGAGAGAGAAGAAATAAAAAAATTAAAAGAACAGGTAGGTTTTAATATTATTTACATTCAAATATATACTAATGATTTCAAAATTGTATCTTAATTCATAGTTAACTGAGTTAAAAGATGAATTTAATAAAAAAGAAGCTAGATGGGCAACCGGCCAGGCCCGATTGAGGACTCAGATGAAACTATTGGAAAATAGTAATACAGCTTTACGCAATGAACTTGAATTATTGAGAAAAACATCATTGAATAAAAAAGTAAGCAATATTCTATATCAAGTGTTTGATGAATTTAAAGAACACTTAATTACTCTTAAGAATTACAGTGAGTTGAAATATTCAATTAAGACTTTTGTAAAGTTAATGGGTACTTTCTAAATAGTAAACACACATTTACTGCAAAATTTAATTTTTACTTAACAATTATACCTTCAAAATAAAAATTGTCTGTATAAAAGACATTTGAATTTAATCAAACCTATTTATTTTTATTTTTATAAAATGTTAAGATTCAATAAGTTTGTAACAGTGAGTCAAAAGTGTTACCAGTGGCTTCTAGGTGGGTTGTTATACTTTTCATATATGTATTAATTACTAAATGTAGTAGTTATTATGTAATATAACTATTATAAATAAATTCAAACATTTTAAAAAATTTAAAAAATGAATAAATGTAAAATATCAAATTTAAAATGGCTTTCATTCAATGATTTTTATTTTATATCCGGAATTGTGAAGTATAATGAACTTAAAAAAAAAACTTATATAATTATGTGTTTCTATTAAAAAAAAAAGTTATGTGTGTATTGAGAGGGTACAATTTTGAGAATTAGTTTTCCTTTAAATGTGTATTTTAATTTTTAAGTATTGTCTTGATTGTTAATTAAGTCTTAATTCAATCCAACATAAGCCATACAAGTAACTGAGGGTTAATAAAATGTATTGTTAAACAAATACTATACATTAAATAAAATTACAACTTTATGGAATTTTTATTTCAGGTAACTTTTAAAACACCGTCTGAAAAAAAAGCTTTAAGAAATACAAAAATAATTCATAATGTCAATAGAGAACTCAGTAAACTGTCTCCTGACGATACATCATCAATGATTGATCCAAAAACTAATAACATTCCTGCATCTATATTGAGGAAACCTGCAACTATGACGACTGATAATGAATCATCTGAGGACAACTCCTCAGATGAAAATCAATTCTCTACAAATCTCTTGCATGATAGTGATAATGAAAATGACTTAAATGAATCAAACAGTACTCAACACAGTGGTTATGGTGTTGTCCGTGAGACTATTTTAGATGACGGACGTAAAGAAATTTTATATTCAAATGGTAATCTAAAAAAAATTTCTGCTGATGGCAACAATGTAAAAGTGATTTATTATAATGGTGACGTGAAAGAAACAAAAGATGATTATGAACGGTATTATTTTGCTAAAAATAAAACATACCATACAACATATAATTCTGGACTAGAGATAATTGAATTTCCTAAGTAAGTTTTATAAACAAAGTAATGTGCTTTATATTTAGATGGTCACATCAGTGGTGCACTCAAAATTTTTCAATGTCATGGTGGGAGGGGGGTAGGAGGCTAAACAAAGTAAATCAGAATTTTCTATCCTTCTCCTTAATAAGTCGTTATTGCCCAGGCCCTAACTGGAAAAAAATTTAAGGGGTCCAACATTTTTTTTAATGTTGATACTGAACACTTGAAATTACCTAATTGCTAATTTCAGGGGTTAGGGAGAGAGGACCCCTGGGCACCCCCCCTACAGTAGTTACGGCCTTGGTTATTACTATATCCTGTATCTGTAATGAATTCAACAAATAATTGATAACAATAATATTTATTGTATATTATACAAAACGTTTCTTTAAAACTATTTTCAAAAATATCATGGTTTGTACTTAGTCTTTTATTTTATAAGATTTATATCATAACACAGCCAATAAGAGAAGCTAAAACCCCTTAAGTCCCTCTGTGTTCACTACTAGTGCCGTAACTAGCTATAAATATTTAGAATAGAGAATATTTTAAGACCAAATAGAAGTAGTCCATATTCAGCCAAAGTTAAAAATTTATTATGTCCCTATAAACCTATAAACCTTTTTAAAAACTTGGTAAATGTATAATACATGTAATAATTTGATTTAAAATGTGTTAAGTTAAACTTGAAACAAGTTGTAAACACTTTCATTATTAATAATAAAACACAATGAGAACTAATGTAAAAATAATCATTTATTTATTTATTATTTATTATTTTTGTAATAAAAATAGGCATTTAATAGGGGGATTGAGGAATAGCTCAATCAAGTTACTTAAAAAAAAAAAGGCTTCAGTCTTTCAACTCCTCTTCCCCATATTTTTGGGCTAGTTGCGCTTATAGTCCTTTTCTATTTAAATATATTATTTATTTATATTAATTGTGTAGTGGCCAAACTGAAAAGCATTATAAAGATGGAAAAGTTGAAATTGAATATGTAGACGGTAAAAAGCATACAGTGTATCCAGACCGTAAGGAGATTTGGAATTACCTGGATGGTTCAGTTTTGACTGTAGATCCAAATGGAAATCGTGAATTGGTGTTACTAAATGGTCAACGGGAAATTCATACCAGCGAATTCAAAGTATGTTCATGATAACTTGTTTAAATTAGCTAACATTAATACTTAATATATTAGTTAAAGATTGTAAAAGTTAGCTTATTCTCTTAAAACCTAAATAAAATTGTTGTATTTTTTATGTTTAGATTTAAAATATTTTTGTTAGAGTATTAAGTGACCTAGAATAAAGTAGCTTCCTCTAATTATCATAATATTGATTCAAGCTAGAAACTATATTACTATGTTAAAATAAAATTTAGCAATTTATGAATATTAATAAGAATGCTTTTTACTTTTATAGAAAAGAGTATATCTTGATGGTACAACAAAAATCGTTTATCCAGATGGGTCGCACGAAACCAAATATCCTGATGGTAGAATTAGAAAAAAAGACAAAGATGGTAATTTGATATTGGACACTAGTGTTTCATCTTAAATATTTATAAACTAATGTAAATTGTTGAGCCATGTATTAAATTTTTATTATTTTTATGTTTTATAACGATAGGTAGTTTAAGTATTTGAAATATATTGTTTTATTTTTTGATACATTTTTAATTTTTGTACTTATTCAATTAATATGTTTATTTTTATATGATACTCTCTTTTGTAAATTTACTTTGGAATATCATGATAGGGTTATTTTATATTATACACACTTATTGTTATTTTTTATTATTAAGTTTATACTTGGTATACAATATATTTTTAATATACACATTTAAGTTATTAGGCATTAGTGGCATGATGTCCACGGAAAAAATATTTTTGCCTTTTTCAATGCTAATGTTTAGCATAAAAATCATAAAGTAAGTTGTTCGTAATACAACTGTATTAATTATTTAAAATGTTATTATATATTTGAATATTTAACAATTTATTCAATGACAGAGTTCTATATCCTGTATTCCTGTTACAACTTTACAAGTCCCTTGCCTTACCAAATTGATCTAGATTTTTTAGTGAGTATGTTTTTATAATTTATGTATTCTAATTACAACCAATTTAGTTTAATATTGTATTATTGAAAGTTAATAGATGCTTAGGTAATATTCAAGTACGAAAACATGCAGTGTTAGGTAAATTACTTTTAAAAAGTAACTACCTACTTTACTCTTTAAGATTAAGATCAACTAGTTACATTATGATGTTAAATTTTCAATAACTAGTTTTTATACATGCACAATTTTACAAATTTAATATTTATTTATTTGATTAATGCATTTACTAAATTATTTTCACTTTTTCTTGGTAATATTTTGGTGCAATATCTCCGGTTTTATTAACTTCCTACTTAAGTGTTTGAAGGAACCTATGTATATTAATTTAAACCATTACTTTTATCGTAGGTAAATTATTATTTATAACTACCTAATTAAAGAAGATTATAAAAATGAGAAGTTTCAGTTCACTTATACATTTTTTACCAATGTTAGTTCTTACGATGTAATTAAAAAATTGATAGAAATGTTCTTAATTTATCAAAGTTTCATCTGAAACATAATTAATTTAATCACTCTTGCATTATTTCAATAAATAAATAATGAAGTTACCTTGATCTTACTAATTAAAAGTAACAATGTATAATAACAGAGTAATTTATTATGTTATTACCAAACTCTCCAAATGAACCTCATTTTTACATTTATTATTTATTTTAATTAACTTTTTAGTACTTAAGCATTGGAAGTAATTTTTTTGCTTGTGTTTCTAGATTAGATTACCTCCATATCCAAAATATGTATTTGTTGTCAATGTTATGCCAAAAATGGTGCATTTTTTTTTAAAAATCTTTGGTGAAGTTAATATGAGAATTATAAATATTATTACGATATAACATTGATTTCCTTATACTAAAAAATTTATATTGTATTTTTATGTGCAATTAATATTTAAGTTAAGTTGCATTAATTTTATCACAAGCTTCTAAAACTAACTAATCCACTTTTATACAAGAACATGTGAAGAAAAACCATTTTCAGTTTATAAAATAAATCTTTTAGTTAATATAACAAAATAATCAATTTATTAAGTCTCTAAATATTTTTTACATGAATTACAGTACCAAAATTTATTAATTATGAGATGTACAATAAATAATTCTAGTAATGTTAGTTTACTAGGTCTTTTAAAAAAAAAAAAAATAACACCCCAACAACAATAGAACAAATAGTAAAAAAGCCAAAAAACAAATAATTTGAAATTTAAATTCAGAAATGCATTATTATATAAAGCACTTAAGACTTATGCCTAATAATTTATAAATTAAGATTAATCATCCTTCTTTGATTCATTGCCAACAGTGTTCTGAAGTTTTTCGTGTTCTGCCATGAGCCTGTCATATTCTTTGGAGACAGATTCTGCTTGACTTTTAATTGCGTCGCGGTCGGCCTTGATCGATTCCAGTTCTTTTCTTAGTTCAGTCAGCACTTCAGACTCGCCGTCTCCTTTGTCATCTCGCGTCAACAAGGACTTGGCCGCAGCACTGGCACTCTGGGCCTGTTTTAACGACGCCTCACTTTGGGCCACCAATGACGCTTGCAGGGTGACCAGGGCTATGAAACGTTTGATGACAAAGCTGAGGAACAAGGCGATGCCGCTGATGTAAAAGTTACGCTGGGCACGGAACAGTCGCATATTGGCTTGCATTTCGTGGTCCAAGTGTTGATGGGCGTCATTAAGCTCCGGGTTGGAGTATTTGCGCATTTCGCGCACGGAGTCCAACAGGAACAGGACAAGAATGAACAGCAAGAACGTGAAATACCACTGGGCCTGGGCGCTGAGCGCCTGATAGAACCTGGACCGGAACAGACGATTCCAGCGCTTGGCCGACATATACGGCACCAGGAACAGCGTCAGCACGCCCACTTCGAAATACAGGAACGTCGCGATAATCGTCCACTGGAGACTCATCTTGTGTACACGGGGTCGCAACGGACGGCGAATTGAATCCGAATCGGAGAGATCGCTGACCGGCAGGACTGTGGTCGTATGATGTATCGCTACTGGGCCTCGGTGTTGTGGGTCGCGATACCGTCAAAAGTTTTAAATGGTGGTAAGTCACTAGGTACGCGCTTCGTTAAAAAATAATGAAAACGAAATAAATCGTGCCGGCAAGTAGGCGTCAAGGACGTCGTACCTGATCGACGGACACAAAAGATTGAACGGCAAACGCAAAAGGAAGAACGACAAGAACGAGTAACGACAGAAAGGTGCACACTGCACGATCACACCAGAGTACACAAAACACGGTGATTACTGATTAGTATTTACTATTTAGTGATATAGTATTAATTATATAGATATTATATTTTAGCATGGATTTTATATTTTAGTGATATTAATGTTAATGCAGCGATAATGCAATAATCTCACTTATCGACGATGGAAGATAATACGATGACTAAGATGAAAACGTAAATAAAATTATTAGTCATGTCATTAATACACGTACACTCGGTGCAACGTGCAACTCGGCGTCTCGATCAATTGGACGCGATGGTCGCCGGTATAACGAATACCATTATTATGATTAGTTTAATATTATGTAGTTTCCTACTACTTCTGTACTTTTTCTTGGTTTAAGACTTAAAACTCTTTGTAAATAATATTATCTAATAACTAATAGGTAGGTAGGTATTAATTATTTCACAATATTAAACAAAATATTTATGCCGACTCGACAATCGACCGTTTGATTGTTTATTATTTTAATACTTATTGTCGATGTCGAATATCGAGTAACGAATGCAAACTAATGGCTGTCGACTCTTGCACTTATAAATGAACCATTTAACTGTTTGGAAATTTAGGAGTTGGGATTCGGGACTTTGAAAAAAACCATTGGATCGCACATCCAAAGTGTCAAAGTACACGACTTATTAACGTACCATGTTCTATATTAAATTATTGTGCCATAGAGATTGTTTTGACGTGACTCAACCACAATAGTTCATAATACATTAATACAGCTGAGTTTTGAATTATTTAAATACCTACCGGCTACCAAAATAATAATATACTAGACTATAGAATGTAATAATCTCTCACTTTAGTATTTAAATATACGTAGGTTTAATTTATTGGGCAGGTATTTAAAATATTTCATATTTATGTAAATATTTTTCGAAGATAAACTCGCACACATGTTTTCAACCAGGTACACATTACCAGTAGAACAATACACCTACTGCATTCAAGTAAACAAGGAACTTCGGTGGTAGCCGCGGCATGGGATTGACATTTGACTTACCCACGCAGATGACTCAAAGGGGATGATAAATAAACGGGTGTTGCCTGACCATCTAATTGCTAAATCATATAAAAAACAAAAACAATCATTATATTTTTTTAAATAAAAAACTAATATTATGGTCCTTTTTAACGTATTTTTAAGTATCAATTTATATATGTATCTAGATTATAATAAGAACATGCATGTTCCAAGTCAAATATTAAAACCATGTTTTTTTATCCAATAATACATTTCTAAAAAATATCAGATTTTTTTTAATTTCAAGTAGTCATATTAAGCTGCATACTATATACGCATTTGCAAGAATAGTAACATATTTTCAGAATTGTATTTTATCTTTAAAAGGCTATTACAAATAATTGGAAGAAAAAAATCAAGTGTCTTATCAACAATTATTAATTTTTTAATTGTTTATTTAGTTCATTCAAATTTGGAAAAAACATTGGAAAATTCATTAAAAACAGAATTTAGTACCCAATCAGCCATGCCTGGCGAGTTACCGAGTTGAACTCGTAAAATGTAGATCAATTTTTGAAAACGGATCTTTTATGGCCGGTTAAAATCCTAAAACTTATTGTCTATCCGGCGTTGCAATCATCCCATAATTTACAGATTGACATACTGAAAGGTCTGAGAGTCCCAAAACATACCACTTCGGGTCCTTGTCCAATTTTTGGCATGTAGCGTTCAAATCACTTGCCAGTTGCCAGTTTGCCACCCCTGTGATGTCGTAAAATATTGTATAGGAAATATTAAGTGTTTGAAATTTTGAAAGAAAAATAAAGTACCAAACTTGTATAATAATATCTTTGAAACTTTGTTACTTTGTCATTATTAATTTGTCTTTTTACTGTGTTATATATATAATATTATAATTGTGTAACCGTATTTATGCTGAAAAAAATTGTACCTAAATTCTTAAATTTCGGTCGATAACGTTTAAGCTGTAATTTTGATGGTCAAACAAACGGATAATCAAAAGTTAAATTTAACCTTGTTAGTTAAAAGTTAAAGTAACACAAGTATAGTGGTTCCCTTCGCCTACCGGCTCCGGTCACCCAAACCCTCTAATATAGTCAGTCTCTGAGAAAGGGCGATAATAATAATAAATAATTATTTTGATTGTACCATCTTCCTTAACTTATTAACATACGTATGTTTCAAGAAAAAAATCACGAAAGGTTGGATTAACGTACAGTTGCGCACTTGCGCTCATGCGTAAAAGACGGTTAATCAAAAACTTCCAAAGGCTATAACTTCGAAACTAAATCCGAGATCTGACTAACAAATTCTGATTGGACCATTGTTGTTAATTAATAGAAAATAATTAAGATAGCTTAAGAAAAGATAATTTTCGAAAAAAAAAATGAAAAATCGCCATAGGTTGGTAAAATTAGGTAGAACAAAATTATTACTACACCAGTGTACACGAAGAATGAAGGGCATGCACATCATGGCTTATCTATTCACTATATGTATAGGCATTTTTCTAGAAGGCATGCCATAATAATATGAACAGTCAAAATAAGATTTTTTATAATGAATAAATAACAAAACCTGTTGGTAAGATCTATGTGTTAAGATTCCTGTAATTATATCTTTTTCAAAAATCATGTCTTTATAAAAATATTTAAAATATGATTTTATTTTTCAACAAAAACAAATTTTGAAAAAATTATCTTATAGGTGATAAGTAATGAAAATGGGGAACGAAAAAAAAAGTTTATTTAACTTGAAACATTTTAAATAAAACTTAGGTCTCCCAAGATTTTTTAAAACTATAACCTAAAATATTAATTTACACTTTTAGTGATAACAATTTTTTACCATGTTTTTTTTTTGTATAAATATATGATTTTTTTCTACTTTGTAAAAATATTCCTGACAAGTCATCAAAATTAGTAATATATGTATAATATCATTGATTATACATATTATAGATAGCTCACTGAGCGGTTTTTCGGCGGCTTACTATTTGGACAGCACCGTTATACAGCGCTGCGTATGTGGTTTTAATTATGGACATAACCGTTGAAATCGCTAGTAGTCATTGCTACGGCCGCAGCTACCACACTGTTAATTATTGCTGTAATATGCGAATTACGAATATGCCCACTGCCCAGCGTTTCTGACTGTTGCCCGACTATACTTTTGTTAAATTGAACTGAGTGTCTGAGGATATTGCATAGGCGTCACATTGTAGGGGACTTCTACATTGTTTTATGCCTTTATGGCGCAAGGGTACAATTTTGCTACCACAAAATAAATAATGCCATTGATTATATGATACTGATACAATTTTTTTTTAATAAACAGAAGGCAATTTTTTGTCAGTTATTTATTTTTGCTACCCCAGAGTTTTGTCGAATTTTGACACCCGTGATATATTGAATTACAATTCAACGATATAATAATACATCTAAAGTAAATTATTCTGTTAGAAAATGAATAATAAAAATAAACTAAATATCAAACATTCAAACACTAATAGAAACTTATATTAAGGATATCGCAGTGCACCAATTATTGTTTACAATCTGAACGAGGTGCAACATTGTAACACGCTACACGCCTATTTCTGGAAAAATAATTATTTTTAAACATTTTAAGACTGATATATTTAAATGTATAGTGTTGTCCTATGATATTTGGAATTTTGTTTATTAGTTTTTACATTCAATATTCATTACACCGTTGGCTGCGTTGAATTGAACATGTCAACTCGTTCCTTTTGCTTTTAACTTGTTATCAATAAATTTCAATTTTATTAAATTAAATAATTAACTTTCACAGTATTACATTATTACAATACTGTTTATTTTTTTTTCGAACGTACTTAATAAGGAAAGGAATATAAATGTCAGGAAGAAAATGCTCTTTTGCTAATTGCAAAAATGCACACAGAAGTTCAAATAAAGGGTTACGTTTTCATACATTTCCATCGAATACTGATTTAATAAAAAAATGGATTATTAATTCTGGTATGTATTTAGATGTATTTATTTATCAACTCATTATTTATACGAATAATCTTAATGTATACTTAATGATTAATAATTGCTAACCAGTAACCATACTATCATAATATTTTTAACAAGTAATTATTTTTATTCGAACTACGATTTACTTAAATCTATCTACTTAGATTAAGATTTTTGATTCACAATTTTCCTTTTAGGGAACATTGAGTTGGACTTACTAAGCCCAAAACAGTTAAAAAAAAAGTTTATATGCTCAGAACATTTTGATAAAGACCAATATAGCAATCAAAATGATGTTAAATCGAGACTCAATGCTAATGCTATACCCAAAAAGAACTATGAAGGTAAATTTACAACACCCCCCCCCCCCCCAATTATTTTTTAAATACTGCATTTAAATAAATTATTTTATTATAATCTAGTCAAAAAAGTTGATGACCCAGTTTTAAAGACAACGTTGGACACTAATTTAAGCTCACCCAAATCTTGGAGATGGAAAATCTCCAATGCTTCTGAAATAAAAGCACATGCTAATAGTAATGTCAACGAAATATTGGATACGACTCCGACTAAGTTTAAAAAAGCGGGTAAGTAGATGTCGCTCTGCTGTAGAGTAGGTTACTATATAGAAGATCAATATAATCAGTTGCGTATACACACATTTTGTGTGTGGGGGGGGGGGGGGAGTCAGAAAAAAAATTTAAACCTATCACATTAAAATAATAAATAACAAAATATAGGTAATTACACTATGTCCCAAAAGTCCCGTATCACACTTAATATCTCCATGTAAAATCATTATATTTAAACGCGGTTTTTTTTACAGTACTAAGTATAAAAATTTTGATTGAATTGCATAAAAATATAAAATTCATTTTTGTTCTTTTAAAAATTAAAAAATTTTCAAAAAAATTTTTACGCATTTAAGAATTTAAAATTTTTAAGATGCCATTTTGTTGAACATATTTTTTAAAACAGTTCAAAAAAAAAATTAAATAAAAATTGACCAAGTTAGAGCAAGTTATGTTTTTGAATAATTGTAGTAAAAAAAATCAATTGTTTCACATTTCAATAATTAAATATCTAATTTCAGCACACGACAATAATTTTACATTCCTAATTAATGTTTTGATTTGAATAGAAATAAAAATAGCCGTGTTATATCGATTGCTAAACAGTGAAATTGGTTACCTATTTTCAAGTATTTTAATTATTATGAAGTGAAATATCATAATTTTAGGTTCACTTTATGATAATTAAAAAACTTAAAAATAGGTAACCAGTTTCATTGTTTTACATTTTTTTACTACAATTATTCAAAAACATAACTTGCTCTAACTTGGTCAATTTTTATTTAATTTTTTTTTAACTGTTTTAAAAAATATGTTCAACAAAATTGCCATTTTAAAAATTATAAATTCTTAAATGCGTAAAAATTTTTTTGGAAAATTTTTGAATTTTTTAAAGAAAAAAATTAATTTTATGCCATTCAATCAAAATTTTTATACTTAGTACTGTAAAAAAAACCGCGTTTAAATATAGTGATTTTACATGAAGATATTAAAGGACAAAGCGTAACCATAAATATTTAAATTTGCGTTTAAATAATATAATAAAGTATAAAATTAATTTATTAGGTGTATTATAAGTTCTATACTATATTAGTATATACATAATAAATTAAATACATGCGAAATATAAAATTGAAAATTGTCGAGTGAAGCGAGACATTTTTTTTTTTGTAATAATAATTTTTTTTTTTTTTTTTTTTTTATTAGAATATTTACAATCTATGCTACAATAGGCATAATAAGCAAATTTGAACAAATACATAAATTTATTTTTACAACATGAACACATGAGGAGGGAGGCCATCCAGTGATAGAACCCAACGTTATTTAAATAATTATTATATAATAATATATTATATCGGTCTGCTGAATTTGGTTTTGGACTTCCTACTAGTTGATAGCATGCCTTTCAAAAAGTTGAAAAGACGCCCCTGAATTAAACAATTATAGTAGGTTTAAACAATTTATTTAATTTTTTCTCGATGTTTCCTTGTAATGCGCTAACACTAAGAACACTATTTTATAAAATTAAAAAAAAAGACAAATGGGGGATCTGACCCCTACATCCCCTCCCTTGTATACGCCCCTGGATATAATGGATGGTGTTAAATTTGAATTCAATAATATATCATTGTATACGAAAAACGATTCTGAAAAAACCGGCGAACATCCAATGTCTAATTTCAAACGATCATAAAGATTTAGTTTGACTTTCTGGGAAGTTTTTTTTTCTTTAAAAAAGGTAGAAAAACTTATGGAGAATCTCTTGTCAAATTTTAAAATCTTAGACACTAACCAAATTTTTTTTATGAATTTCTAGATAAAAAAAACTGCGAAATTTTATGATTTGTACGTATTTTTTTCTAATTTCGAACTTTAGACGCTAATAAAAAACAATCAAATATTTGCTTTCAACTTTTTTTTTTTAATTTTCACTTAAAACAAGTTTTGAAGAATCTTCGCTCAGAATTTAAACGCTAGAAATGTCGTTGTAGGTATGTAAAATTGTATCAATTGCAGTCGAATATTTTCTTTTATAGTGGCTCAGAATGTTCAGATTTGTGCGCATACGAGGACGTTACACCCGCATGTGTTGCCTCCGTCTTATAAGTGTGTAATATCGCAAGTTATATACTCAGTAGAATTTACCTCTTATAAAATTTAAAGGTAAGATTAGATTATTATCTTGGCAATGTATATGCTTTTTATTATTTTTTAATTTTAAAGCGAGTTGTGAGTATCATAAAATTGTAAATTCTTCGGACATCTTAAAATACTCACAACTCGCTTTAAAATTAAAATCTGGAAAATGGAATTGCCTGGATTTTACCTTTAAATTTTACAAGTGGTCAATTCACTCTAATTTTTAAACTAACGGAGCTACACGTATTCTGCCAATTGCAAAATTTGCTATGTTACGCACTTATAAGACGGAGGCAACACATGCGGACATCGCGTCCTCTTAACATACTTAACTGATTTATCATATAGCATGGTAAATAAGCCCATGAGCTCAAATATTACTTAAATTATGGGTAGAATACAAATTATGATCTAATAAATCATTTATTTTTAGGTTCCCTGGGTCATAACAATACTTTATTTTCGCCAAACGTTTTAAAAGTATTAACTCCTACGAATAAATATGAAAATAATTTCAAAATGCATACTCCAACAATGTCTCCAAAATCAACGTTTGTATTCTGTAACAGTCCTTCGTTATCAATTTCACCAAGTACAAAAGCTTGGGTTTCAGAACTAACAACTATTCCAAGTCCACAGAAAGCTCTAGATTCTACTGTAAATTATAAAAGCTTAAGTCCAAAAAAATTACAAGATAAAAATAAAATTCTCCAAGAAAAACTGAAAAACTCTAGAAAATTATTAAAACGAAATAGAGCAGTTATTGCATCGTTAAAAAAAAAAGTTGAAATAAAACGTAATATGGAAAAAAATCAAAATCATAATTTATTTAGTCAAGTGCATTTTCCTTCTGCTAATTCAAAAGCTCTCATGTCCATGCAAATTATACATAAAAAGCGTAAACCTTGGTTAAAGGCTGAAAAAAGATTTGCACTATCACTCTTTTATAAATCACCTTCGACGTATAAATATATGCGAAAAAGTGGTATAGTTTTACCTGGTGAAAGTACAGTGCGCCGATGGTTAAAATCTATAAATTTCCTTCCTGGTTTTAACAAGGAGTACTTATATCATATAAAATTGAAAGTATCAGAAATGTCTAATAGTGATAAAAAATGTATTATTTTACATGATGAGATGTCAATAATGACAGATATTGAGTATAATAAATCTCTAGACTTAATCGAAGGTTTTGAAGACTTGGGTTCCTTAGGTCGTACACCAAAAGTAGCTAAACATGCATTGGTCATTATGGTTAGAGGACTGTACAAAAATTGGAAATTCCCTTTGTGTTATTTTTTGGCTAACAACGGTGTTAATGGGAACCACCTAAGTATTTTAATAAAAGAAAGTGTAAAATGCATAGTTGACGTCGGATTACTACCAACATCTATTGTGTGTGATCAGGGGACACAAAACCAAAAGTTGTTTACGCTTCTCGGTGGAACTGAAGTAAATCCCATTACTGAAATACATGGTCAAAAAATCCATCTTTTATATGATATTCCACATCTAATAAAAAGTCTCAGAAATAATCTACTAACAGGAAATGTACAGATTAAAAATAAAATAATATCTTTTGGCGACGTGATTAAGACATACGAGATTGATATAAAAAATAATACAGCAAGGGCAATGTGTAAACTGTCATCTGTACATCTTTATCCGAATCCTTTTCAAAAGATGTCATGTAAATTAGCAATCCAAATTTTCAGTAATAGTGTCGCGGCTGCAATTAAAACATGTATTCAAACGGGAGAGTTAAAATCAAATACTGCAAAAGATACGGCAGAATTTTTACTCTTAATAAATAATGTATTTGATGTCTGTAACAGTAAAAATTTATATGATATGAACTTAAATAGACGACCATTAAGCAATAACAATCATCATTTATTTAAAATTATTAAAAAAACCATATCAGAATTTCAAGACGCTAAAAAAATTAGTCACAAGGACAAAAAAATATCAGTACCACCGTGTTTTAAGGGTATGATTTGGTCTTTAACATCTGTACTTAATTTATATGAATCAGAATTATTAGATTTTCACAATAATATTCAACCAGAAAATAATAATAAAGAATACTTCTTATTAACAAATAGACTAAACCAAGACCCATTAGAAAATATGTTTTCTATAGTAAGACAAAAAAACGGATATACAAGGAACCCGACTGCTAGAATGTTTCGTAGTTGCTTTGCAAGTATTTCTTCTTTTTCTCTAATGAAGGCGTCGGAAAAATGTAATTGTGAGTTAGACCAAGACGATTTTTTAACTGTGGACATATTAAACGATGTAGACGTAACGCAAAATCAAACTAACGTAAATCACCAAGAATCTGAACCAGTAGAAGAATATAAAAATAATAATAGTAGTAATATAGTTTTTCAAAACTCATCATATAGTTCGTCCTCGTCAGAATCTGAACCTGAATATATGCAAAATTCCAAAACAACACTAGAAGATTGTTCAATTACATACTTTGCTGGGTATTTGGCTAAACGTTGTGTTGACAATTTTAATTGTATAGACTGTACAAATATTATGTTAACTGACACAGAAGACAACGATCCAAATAAAATGTTGATTTTGTACAAAACTTTTGAACATATTGATCCATTAGGAACTGGAGGCTTAAAATTGCCATCTAATTGGCAAATAAATGTGTGTCGCATAAGTTTGACAATATTTGAAAAACATTTTGAAAACATAAAAAGTGAAAATAAAATTCTATCAATACTGAAAAATTTGATTTTAACAAAATTAAATAAGAATAATATGCTAGAATTAAAAAATTTCCCATGTCAGCAGCATGTAGATTATATGATTAATCTTTTATTGATTATTCGTATATATAAAGAATGTAAATGGCAAAAAAAGCAGATACATAACTCAATTAAAAAGATACCAAAATTAAGAATATTTCAACATCAATAAACACAACAACCAACACAAAATAGTTTATTTTTTTATTGTTAATTTATCTATTTTTTTGTATAATTTTAAAACATTTTTAAATTGTCTATATTTTAATGTAAATTAGTACTTAGTAGTTAGTAGTTACCTTATTTTGTTCAAAGAAAACACGTGCAAGTGACAATAATATGTAAAAATCTATTATCTGCATCAGAAGTTTTATCTTTATTTACTTGTATTTTATATTTTGTATATTTATGACCGATGTAAATAAAATGTCCTGTTGTTTTACAGATTATTTTACAATAATTCATAAAAAATTAAAATAGATATACCTACGGTTTGTTAAACATTTTTTTTATTCCAGCAACATCGATTTATGGTGACCTTGTATTAAATTTTTAATATTTTTTACTTAGAAAAGCATTAGTTGACATAAATAAAAAAAAAATTAAAAAAAAATAATACATTGTTATAATTTATTAAACAGAATAATAATATGGGTCGATCAAAAATGCTCAAATAAACAATTTAATTATTATTAGCTTATATCGGAAACGTGCACGACAATGCGACGGGTTATGGACAAGGGCAATACAATCAATACATAAATCATGATAGCTACCAGCTGGTGACGATAAAAACCTGTTATCCCCGTTCCGAACTCGATCATAGTTATGGTGACTGGAATGAAATACGAATTTATTAATGTTCTTGGCTCTTATCGCCATCTACCGAGAGTTTTATTGTACGCCGCCGAAAAACCGCTCAGTGAGCTATCTATAATATGTATAATCAATGATAATATATATATATATTTTAATAATATAATTGACTTCTATTCAATGACATATTTTTTTTAATATATAATTTGTATTTATTAGCTATTATATTGCTACATAATTATATTAGCTATTGTCTTTATTAAATAAAATTTTTTGGGTTGAATTATTTTCCTACCATCAGTGACAATAAGAATTGTTATTAGCTGATTGCTGATTATTCTGTGACCTAAGTCTGCACATGCTTATGGATAGCCTAATAGCCCATCATAATATAAAAGAAAAAATTTATTTGTATCAAATATTTTTTAAACTTATGACAAAATAATTAATTTAATACACAAGAACAATAAAAAATTAACAATAATATAATGTATCAATAATTTTTAAAGATTTAAAAATAAGTTTAAGAATATCATAGTGTTTGAATAATTGTTTGTACATTTTAAGACAATTTTTTTGATATACAGATTTGACAATAAAAATTCAGTTTTCCATTAACATATTTAAATAACAAAAATTAATAGTTTTTTTGAATCTCCAACATTAATTTTAAAATTAATATAAAACATAAAAATTATAAATCACTTAAGCTCTCAAAAATTATCCCAAAATAATTTTTTCATAATTTTGAAACGTAATTAATTATCTTCTTCTTTTTCTTTATACTTAACTACTCCTTTTTGAATTAGTTCTGGTATTTCAACTGCTAACCATGGACCCAACTACAACAGAAGATAAAATAAATACATTTTAGAAAGATAAATCAAAATAAATCAATAAAATAATTATTAGGTGCATACATAAGAATAGTTATTACTACATTTGTAATTAATTTGCCCAAAATTCAATCGACACAGTTAATTTTAAAACTTTATCAAATAATAACATTTTTACTGTATTATAGTTTATACTTTAAAAAAACACAAGGCAAAAAGTTGTCCAAAAAGGGTTTTCATGGTAAAAAAAATCTTACACCAAGTGCTAAAGCGTGAGAGATACCAAACTTAGGTACATTTCTGGCCCATAATGGTTTAAAATGGTCTGATAAACATATTTTGCCACCTCGATACATTTTGGCAGTTTTACCATCAAGTTCAGGTAATGCAATTTCAGGTGCTGTAGCAGGGAACGTTACAGGAATCTGAAACCAATACATCGTATGAATAATTTATATTGATAATTTATACAAATAACTCACATCAAATTCTATTTCAAACTCATATTTTAACTGATTCTGAAATACCCAACACTTTCCAAACCATTTAGTTCCCTCCTTATTTGACTCTAAACGAAACCAATCATTATCGGCTGCTTTATTGTTTTGAACATACTAGAATTATTATTAAAATAAATATTCCAATTGAACTAATGAATAAGGAATGTGATGAATTAAAGAATATCAACCGCCCTTACTTGGATTAGAGATTGGTATTCTTCTTTGAGTCTTTGTGGCCACAAATCAACGTCCCTAGGACCGGCTTTTGTTTTAAGGAGTGGTATAGAAGACAGAGCCTTTTTGGTGTTTTCCATGGCTTAAAGACAGTGATGTACAATGATGACCTTAATTTATCAAAACGAATTACTGAACTTTTGATTGTTTGGAATTCACCAATTCAATATCCAACTCAGATATCCTGAGGGCACTCAGCACTGGGCAGTCGCAGTACTGTAATGGCCAACGAGACACGACGAATGTAGCATTGCAGCGAAAGCTTACCTGTTAGTTGTTACAGTTACAAGACGGATAGGTAGTGTGCAACAAACTTACAACGTACCCAAAATGTGAAATTACTGATAAGTGACAAATGATAACATTCATAAAAACAACACTCACCATGTCCATGTGGCTGTCTTGAGTCCGCGGTTTTATGGTATTAGTAGCCGTCTTAAATTTTTGGAAGTTTGGACTTTTTTCAGCTTTCCGCCCTCCTTAACCCCCTAACCAACAGAAGTTTAGAATTTAGATTATTTTTCGAGTTTGGAGACAATGCTGTTGCTATTAGCCAATAGCTTTCAGATGACTCACAAATACAGCCAATATTGTATCTGTGAGTATATTATACTATGTTCGTATTGAGATATATTTGTATTTGACATAAGCTCATAGATTTATGAAACATGTGTATAAAATAAAATGGTCTATAGGGCATTTATGTTAACATATTTAAACCTATGTTCAATATTTTTTAGGATTTAATCACTTCATTCTCTACTGTCTTTATATAATGAAGTTATATCGGCTTCTCCGGTCATGTGGTTCGTGGTATCGGAATTCAAGACAATCCCACAGAAAATTTAGCAAAGTGTTGGGTATTGAGACTAGCTGCGATGATACTGGATGCGCAATAGTAGACAGTGACAGAAATGTCCTTGGTGAATACTTACAATCTCAACAGCAGATCCACCTCGAGTATGTAACTAATTGGTCCAGATGACAACAAAATATAATTGCCATTTCTTCAGTTTCGGGGGCATAATTCCACCAGTGGCCAGGGATTTGCATAAGCAAAACATTGATAATGTTGTAACCCAGGCGTTGCAACGAGCTCAAGTTAGTTTGAATGACCTAGATGCCATTGCTGTCACTGTTAAACCGGGTTTGCCTTTGTCATTATTAGTTGGTATGAACTACGCAAAGGAATTGAGTAAAAAATTGTTGAAACCTCTGATACCGATTCATCACATGGAAGCGCACGCCCTGACCGCAAGATTAATTGATCATGTAAGAAATACATTTATTATTTATTGACTTATTGTTATTCTGTGTCAATGACTAATTGATAATATAATTTTATTAGGATTTACAGTTACCATATTTAGTCTTACTTTTATCTGGTGGACATTGTTTGTTGGCTATTGTAAAGGAAGTAAATGAATTCCTACTGCTAGGACAATCTATTGATGACGCCCCCGGCGAAGCATTGGACAAGGTAATGAAGCATACAATTTATTAAGTTTTTTTAAACATGACATGAAATTATATTTTATTTCTCAGGCAGCCAGGCGACTTCAGTTGAAGAATATGAAAGATTTCAGAAATTGTTGTGGAGGCCAAGCAATTGAAAAAGCAGCATTGAAAGGTGATCCTAGGGCTATTGATTTGGGTACATTCATGACAAATTATAAAGACTGCAATTTCAGTTACTCCGGCTTAAAGAATGCTATAAGATCTCAAATTCTAAAATCTGAACAAAAGCACGGTAGAATATTTATTATTTATGTATTATCCTTACATACCTATTATACTAGTTTTTTATTTTAGTACTATATTTTTGTTAGAATTGAAAGGAGATGAAATTATCCCAGAAGTTTTCGATTTATGTGCCAGCATTCAATATGCCATTACTAAACACATATGCACTCGAGTACAAAGAGCTATTGAGTTTATTAACCAAACACAAATATTACCAGACACAAATCGAACATTAGTTAGTTAAAAAAAAAAATTTTAAAAATAGTGACTAAACTATAGTATACATTTATTTATTTTTCTCAGGTAGTTTCTGGTGGTGTAGCAAGCAACATGTTCATTCGCAAACATTTAAATATTTTATGTGAAGAAGAAAATTTCAAACTAATAGTTCCACCACCTAAACTTTGTACAGATAATGGAATAATGATAGCGTGGAATGGCATAGAAAAATTTAATAAACATATAGATATTTTCTATCACTTTGATTTAGATAAAATTGATATACAGTCCAAGTAAGATTTATACAATTTATAATAATATGTATTTACATTTAATTATTAAATTTTTTTGTTATTCATCATTATATATATATGTTAAATATTGTCATTTTAGAGCACCACTAGGAAAGAACATTTCACAACAAATTACAGATATGGAAATCAGATGTCCTTCTGGATTTTTCAATAAAATATTTGAAGGACACAAATAAATATCAGCATTTTATTTTCTTATTGGTTTTTAGTTTTATTTTAGATAGCAATAAAATAACAATTCTTTAATAAATTAGTAATGTTATGTAGTAAACAGTAATGGAACTTGATTGCCGATTTTTCTTATCCTTAACATATTTTGGAATCCATAATTTTATTCCAAACATAATATAATATCTTGGAAAGGATTTTTCGACTTGACTGAAGATTGGAATGATTCTTTGTATAACTGTTTTTGGTTTTCGTTAGAAAGCTAAAATAAAAATTGTTATTACACAATTTTATTTAAATATTTATTTTAAATCAGTTATATTTAAATTATTCTCAATATTCTTACGCTATGATAAAAATCCATTGCGGCAATGCACAACAATCTTCTATCTTCATATTCATAACGACCAAGCCTCGATCTCACATGAGGAAATCTAAAAATAATCACAAACATATAATAAATCATATGATTCAGTGATTGAATAATGAAAAAAAACTACATTGCTCTTAGCCATTTATTTTTTGATGAACTTATAAAAAAACTGATTAGACAGTAGATTGCCATGGGTATTTGAAGGCCTTGGGTAAAATTGCTGAGTGTTGTAATAACCCAATCTTGTAAGAGATCCACTTGTGATTCTTTAATCAATTGCTCAAATATCTGTAAAATTAAAATAAACCATAAAATATATTTCAAAAGTTGACAATATAATAAAACTAAAATACAGACTTGATTAACAACTGTGCACATCGATGTCGGATGAGGTTGATTTGGAGAAAGAAATTCACTGACAACCCTCATGAGAACGTATGATGCTGGAAATATATCTGTTAATACTTTAGCCATTATAACTGTTGTCACTTCTACTTCCAGCAAACATCCTTTCTTTATTCTAAGTAATGCATGTAATTTTACGGGTTGATATAAAATCAGGACATAATTAAATTAAAATGTAAAAAATTTACCTTTCAAACATGACACTTATCTTTTCCATTTCAACAACAATCATATCGGGATCAATATCAGCTTCAATATTTTCATTATAATGTTCTAAAAAAATGTAGAAATAGAACACTAACATACACATCATAAACGAAACATATTTCCTAGCCCAATGCAGCACTTAAGCATATCATTAAATTCATAATCTAAGGTATTATATTATATATGAAATCTATAAACCAGTCTTGATAAATCTTAAGAGGACGTTATACCCACATGTGTTGTCTGTGTCTTTCAAGTGAGTACTGCGTAACATAGTAAATTATACACTCAGCAGATCATGTTTAGCTCTATTAGTTTAAAAACATAAGAATGAATTGACGCCATATAAAACTTAAAGGTAAGAGTATTATTTAGATGACCTCTAAGGGTGTTTTATTATATTTTAATTTTTAAAGTAAATTATAAGTATTTTAAGACAATTTACAATTTTAAAATACTTGTAACTCATTTCAAGATTAAAATATGACATCCTTTTAATCTACTTTACTTAATATAGTAGATCAAACTATTTTTTTCAATTCATTTTCAGATTATTTGGTTTGAATTTAAGTCAAGCCTATGTAGCTTACGTTATCCAAAATATGAACAATAGTAAAAAAGACATTGTATTCTTTAAAATCTATCATAAAAATAAAATAAATTGCTTAAAAGACTTCACTACCTCCCCCACCCCCCACCCCAAAAAAGTGAGCATAAACCACAGATATAATCTGTGGCTTAAACTAAGAAAAACAAAATAAAAAATCATGGTATGGTCTCAAACCTGCATAAATGCATGATAAAAGCAATTGCAATGCTGGTAAAGAAAATCCTGGAGGAGCATTGGATAACCTATCTAAAGCCAATGTTGTAATTTGTTCCATAATGTTTTCATTTGAATGTTTGACATATACGATCCTTTGAAACCCCTAAAAATTTGCTTTTTTATCATATACATATAATTATATTAAATACATATGATGTGTGTATACTGTTGATTACGGCAGTGTAATCATACCTGTATAAGAGCTTGATATAGTTTAAAATGTCTAGATGATGATACTAATTTAGTGAGGCCTTCCAGTGACATGAGCAATGCGTCTTCAATATTATCTGACCCATGTTCTACTATGTAGAATGCTATTGATATCACACATAGCTGCCATTCACATTCATATCTTGACAGAATGAAATATTATACATCACATTTTAAGAACTCAATTAGAAGAAGATAAACTTACAACATTGAGTATTCAGTGCACAGATGTTTTTGTACAAAATCCACAGCCATCTGCACAATTTCTGAACTATTTGGCAATACATTATTCATGATAAAACATCCTTCTAACAAATAAAGTAAGCCATGTAAAGCGGCCAATTGGGTCAAACGACAATTACTTTTGAGACCATTGTCAATTAATTTCAACACTCTCTCTCGAATACTGATATCCTATTAATCAAAAATTCATAATTTATGTATTACCCGTATCTGTTCTGTACAGCCTTGTAAAAATTACCTCACTATTAGAAATAGCCATTGATTTGGCAGCAGCGATTATGACATATTGATGTAACAATACATCTTCATGGTGATGTGACTGCGATAAATCCAGACATACATTGAGCATCCAGGTATAATGCTCTCGTTCAGTAAACAAATCTGACATCACGAGGAGACATTTTATCATTTCGTTTATTTGTGATAGAGAACCTCGTGTCTAGAATGTAAAAATGTATTGGAATCGGAATTTTTAATTAGCAGTAGTTAAAACAAACTTTTGGTTCCATCCACTGGTTAAACACTTCCTTTAACAGCAATATACAAGAATTAAGATCCAAGCCACTTTCATTTAATACATTGATCCTTTTGTACAACTTAATTTCTAACACTATTCACATTTGAAAAACAAATTTATGAACTGATAACAAACTTTAAAAATGTTCTGACAAATATTACTTGAATTTCTTTGTACTGCAATATTATTGGACTTTTTCCATTGATCTGTCATTGCCATTTGTAAAAATTTGACTGACAACTGATGATAGCTATATCTGTTGGTAAAATGTTGAATTGATATATTATGAAAAGTGGTATAAATGATATTGACTAATATAAAAATAACAAACCGATGCTGGTCATGAATTCTCTCAATATTAGCTCTACACTCATAACGATCTAATAACGCCTCTTTACCAGCTGTTTTCTTAAATGTGCAAAATGTTGAATATATTAGATCATTGACTTCTTCTAATTTCACGAACCACCTAATAGTTGATTAAAAAATGTTTAACAAAACTTAAATTTTTATATTATATTATGATATGTAAGTACTTATGACAAGTCAAGTTGAGTGGTATATCTCTTGATACATGTAAGAATTTATTGTTGGTGGTATCACCAGGATAACATTCAAATAATGTCTGACTAAACAATTGTGTAATTCCATTTACAGCTGCACTACTCGCCTTTTATAACAATATAATAATTATAATTATAAGAATTATTTACATAAACTTATAATACTATTTAAAATTTGTTTGGATATGGGTAAAAAAATCCAACTAACTTGTATGCGAGAGATATGTTCCTCTTTTGGTATATCAGTTTCACTGGATGGAACTAAAACGCTCAACAAAGTCATCCAGGTCTCTTCAAATTGTTGTTTATTATTCCAGCCAACTACATTGAGTCTAGACACAAACTGTTTGAGTACATCAGTTTCTTGTAATACATCAATAGGCATTGTTGGTATGTTAAAATCAATAATATTGACCGGTGTTTGCAACATTTTCCATGTAATGGGAGGTACACGCACAAATCCATTTACCATTGGATGGCGACTTATAATTTGTATAATAGAGCTAAAATAAAAATTAAAAACAAAACATACATAGACACCTTGTATACATTTTACTTTTAAGTTTTAATATTGTATTATATTATTACCATGTCAGTTGGTCCAGATGAAAATTTGACAATAATGGACGACAATTTTCCACCCAAGAAAGCAAAGATGAAAATTGCCGGCATATGGGTACTAAATCTGTAGTCTCTGTATAGTCTAGACAAATAGTAATAGGTTTTAGTAGTTTTAGCAGAACATAATATATTTATACATACAGTCATCAGTCATGATCAAAAGTACATCCTCTGTAATGAATTCTACCACTGACACTAATGATGAAGCAATTGATCCCAGTTCTGTGGAGCATAACTCATTTGCCAACCCACAGCCGTTAAAAATATTGTATGCACACTTGAGAAGTAATTGTATTCTGCTAGTAGCAGCTGTTCGATTAACCAATTTCCATTTTAGAACCTATAATAATAAAAATATACATTGACAAAATTATGTCCCTCTATTAAGCGGAATTCTCCTTATAACAGAAAATGTCAATAGTTCCAGTGCAAATAATATATGAAATTTCTATCGCTCTATGACGGAAAACTCTTAATTACGTAATAATGTTTGGTCCCATGCGATTCTGTTATAGAGAGGTTTTACTGTATACTTAATGTTTCTTAACAACCTACTCACTTCAAAAAGTAAAACTGTATATTTCAAAAGATTTTTGTTGGATTCCATTGAAACAATGTGTTCATTTGAATTGTGTTTTGATAAAATCTCAACACATTCTAAAAACTTTGAAATTGCTGGTGTTAAAAACCATATAATTTTAATAAATTTACTGTCTTCAAATAGTTGACTCATACGTGTCTTGTATAAATTTTGTTTTTCATTTAATTCTTTGACTATCGGTAAAAATATCTAAATAGATGTTATTAAAAATAATAAGTAACTTGATTTTAAAATTATAACTTATTTTTTTTTACTTGATGAAATCTAGGCAAGGAACTACATGTTTGTTGAATGTGTTCCACTAAAACAAATCGTGCCGCTACAAACAATGGACACAGTTCTAAGTTAGTTGTATCTTCAGTTAATGATTTCCATGTCTGTAATAATAATATGTTAGTGATATATATATTTATTAAATATTAAATGATTAGTAAAATATCTACTTTTATAGTGATTTGTGTGGATATAATGAAACAATATTGAAGTATATCAAGATTGAAATCATCACAACGCATAATAGAGATGGCATCTTGCAATGGTAAATTTGATAATAATTTGGCTGACTCAAAACTAAGACAGTCATTTCGACAACATCTAATAAAAGAAAAAAAATTATTTTAAATATCATATTTATGATTCATCTGAACTTAACCTGACTGAAACAACAAATATAACAATAATAATTTGTGATTTGAAAATATGGAAAAAATACTTTTGACTCAAAATTGACAGTTCATATTAATAATTTACAAGTCCCCTAGTTAAAGGAAAGAAGAACATTCAAAAAATGCCATAGTTACCTTACTTTTACTAGATCAAAAAACCAATTTTTGTCTATTAAAATATTTTTTATGTCCAAAGTATTGACAGTTTTATTTTGATCAATTTCTACACTTGAAAAATCATAACATTGAGTACCAAATTTATTGAACAATGATATCAATATACAATAACGACTGAAAAAAATGACTTAATTTATTAATCATTATAAGTTTTTTCATGATTGTCTTGATAGAAATAAATTTATTTTATATAAATTACAAATTAAAATGAATAATGAAATATTTCTCACCTCTTTATGCAAACATTCGAATTTTTAAAATATTCTAAGATCTGTAAGGTTTCTTCTTTGCTTAATTGATTAGAACTTTCATTGACAGGCAATGCAAGAAGGTATTCCATTTTTCTATTAAAAATAAAATGTGTTATTTTTATTTTTATTGAGAAATGAATTAGGTTTTAAAATTATTTAATTATTGATATAAATAAAAGTTTTGAAATAATCTGAAATTTCAATAGTACCTGATTACTATAGAGCTAGCGAATTGTGACAATGCTAAGTGTGGATCTTCTAACACAGCAGGCAAAATTAATTTTATTACTTCTCCACAATGTGCAGGATGTGCTTCATTCATACTTCGTAACAGCTCATTAGTTAGGTTTAGCTAAATAATTAAAAAATTTACTCATGCACATAAAATAATAATATTTTAAATAACTACTTTGTCATTAACACATTTTTCAGTGACAGCTGTTATGTGCATTAAACTTAAATTCTGATTTTTATGTATGCAGTTGAGAAATTCTTGCGTTGAAGTCTCATTTCCCATTTCTAACAGTTGAATGACACATTCGGACAAAAACCATTTCAATAAATCATTATCTAAATTAATATTTTTATTCTAAAAACATAAGACACATTTAAGTAAAATCAACAGTTTATAAAAGTCACCATTGCTTACTAATACTTCACATAGGATCAAAAAACAACCCTTTTGGACAATACTTTGATAAAAACACTGCCCTGACCTATATAAAAAAAAGTAAAACATTAGAGTTTATATTAGATTTAATAATATTTAGAAGTTATATTAATTAATAATTACTGAGATTCTGTAGAATTTGTATTCATTAATGACTTCCAAAACTCAATATCGTTGTGATCTAAAAGACCAATCAACTGTACCCAGTACAATACAAGTAAAGGGTAGACCATTGACAAGGTCATAATATTCTTATGAAGTGAAATAAATATGGAATCATTAAGAAAATATCGTAGAGAATTCACAACTTTTGGAAAATTACCTTAAATAACAACAATAAAAACAGTATTTAAATATTCAAGAATAAATTTCATTTCATGGCATGTGAATGAATATGAATGAATCATTTATTGTAAAATTATATAAACCCAAATTATTAGTAAATTGTAAAGTATAATGATTTACATAAGAGTATTTTTTCGGTTATTGAACTGTCAACATAATTTTATGGTAGACTCAATTCTATTATTGTGACTGCTACAGGTTAACACTGAGTTATAATGTTTCAAAACAATTTTTAAATCCACAAGACAAAATAATAGAAGTAATTTTGCTTGATAAGACTTAAAGCATAAAGCATATAAAAGTTATGCACAACTGTCATTATTACTATGAATAGAAACATTTTTGTCACTTTTCCATAGAGAAACATAGTTTATCATACACAATATATAGAAGTCACAAATATGTAAGTCACAAATCCAAATTTTACTATCTTGTCACCAATTTCAGAAACGTGAAATCCTGTAAAAAAAGTAATACTTAGGTGGGTACCTATCATATTGTGTGTTACAAGAAATTGATTAGTTAAAAATGTTTAGCAGATGTTTTAAGTTTTACATATTGTTGGGCAATATACTTATATTATTATACATGATGTCTAGTAGGTAATACAATTATCTTGGAATAATACAGCGCAAAGTCAACCTGTGGTAGTAGTAATAATGGAATTGTATTTACTGGAAAATCATATAGGTAGTCTCGATAACAGATAAGTACCAACATAAGATATATTTCATTTGAAGATAAATTTAATCGTATCTTATTTTGCAATAATTGATCAAGATTAATTAAAATTACCAGATTGTACAATATATTGACAAGTCAGAAGAAATTCTGATAGTAAACACACTTTGCTCTCACAATTAGGTTGAGGATGACTTAAGGATGATATGATATCATTGGTAGATAAATATATAACTCTAAACAAAAACCTATAAGACAGACAAAATTGTACATTGCATAAGTATGTAAAATATATTATTTTATTATATAAATGTATAATTAGTATAATATCTTACTTGGAAAAAGTATCTTCACCAGGACATTTATTTTTATTTAATATTGATGCATTTAAGGGGTCAGACTGTGTAGTAAGTTCAAATAAATTTGAGCTGATTGAAATGTCTGATTCAGAAATCCTAAGAAGAATTAAATCTTCAGACTTTTGAATAAGAATTATAATTAAGTTGGATAGAACAGTTTTTAACCAAGGTTCCAGAGTACATTTCTAAAAAAAATGCATCAAAATTTTAAGTTTTATTTTAATTATTTAAACAATTATTATTTTCAAACACATACTTCTCCATCATAACAAGTGTTGAACATAACATGGAGCTGTTGTTGAATACTATAAGAAGATGGATGTAATGTTAACAACAGATTAATCAATGATGGTAAGGATGCTTGAATTTTGCAACCACCTAATGATGTATAAAGAGTATCATATAATTGTCTGGATTGTTTTTTCCATTTTTCTTCACTGCCTTCCATTATTACAAGACTTAAAATGCTCACCACCTGAATAAAAAGATTAATATTTAGAAGAAAAAAAACACCCATTAAATTACTAATGTATTCCTAAACAGCTTTACTTACTTCATTAAATTGACATAATCTTAATAACATAGCAAATAACATCTCCCTTTGAGCTTCAAGTTCTTTTAAATCTGAAGAATTAACCATAAATGCTGATTTTAAAACATAGACATATTCAACAATTGGTAATATTGCTGGGATACCTAGAAAATTTGATAATTTAAATAATTTATTGGATGTTAATAAATAGTACTGAATAAGCATATTAACATACAATATAGTTCTGGTGGATACCCACTAGCCATTAATCCATCACATAAATGTATTGCTTCAGGAATTATGTTTGATTGACTTTTATCTTCAGATAAATTAATAAAAAATTGAAATATAGTTGAGATAAATTTTTTTGGATCTCTATAATTTAAATTGTATAGTTACAATACTCAATTAATCATTGAAATGAATAATATAATAACAAATTAATAATATTACCTAAATAAACCATTTTCGAGATAGTCAAATTGGCTGAAAACAAAGTTTAAAAACTCATGTTTTGGGTCGATCACATTTAAGTTAACTTTGCTTTGAAGTAACACTGTAAGTAAATTTAGAATTGAAGATTGTAATTCTACATCTCCAGTAGTTACATATTCCTAAAATGTTGTTATTATTTATTAATGTAGATGAAAAAACTTTAATAGATTAAGTGAATGAAAAAAGGTTTTAAACTATAAAATAAATTAAATTTATTCAAAAAAAATATGATTTTCATTATAACGTAATGGCACATGAAATTTTTGTTTACTTCACAAACAATAATTAAATATTATTATTATTAAATTTTATCAAAAAACATATATAACTTACCTTCAAGCACTTAATAGTCAATGGTCGAAAACATTTTAAATTTGAAAAAAAATCTAAATTTTCAGAATTAGCACTATACAGCTTTCCACTCATTGTTGTTCTGCGATCTCTTTCATCTTCCCAATGTTTATTTGCATGTTGAGTAACTTTAATTTTAGTGTCAATAAAGTTTGATAAACATTCGTAAGGTGTTTGTAATGCTTGAGTGTACATGCAGAGTGTTTGTAAATCATTTTTAATGAACATACAATCCTTTCTACAAAATATTTGTTGATTTGATGACATATTATACTTTGAATTCAAACACTTTAATAACTGAAAATAAGTGTTTATTAGTAAATAGCATAAGAGAAAAATTTTTAGAATTCATACTTCAGCCAAAACTTTAGAACTACAATTAGGAGTTAAATTGAATATTGCAGTTAAACAGAGAAGTATGCGATCTATGTGTTGTTGGCACTCTGTTGTACTTATAAATGTTAACAATATCTTTAAAGTATCTAAAACTGACTCAAGAAATCTTATGAATTTTTCATTACTTGTATTTTCTAGAGACACCTACAAAATGTATAATATATTACAATGGTACATGATATCAATATCTTATGTTAGTAAAAATTTTAATTGGCTAGTTACTTTGTAATTGTTGTATGATGATTTAACTATAGATTGCAATTTATAGTAATAATTACTATGACTTGGTACATCTCTCAAATTTTTTTTGTCTTTTTCATTTTCACCTAAACAATGGATAAATATTATTTTTGTGATAGCACTTTGTTTTAATTTTTAATTACATAAAATAAATTTTCTTTTGTGATTTAAATATTTTAAAAGTTATCCATATATGTAAATTACCTGATTTTTGTACCGAAGTTGGGATATGTGTTGGTTCTCTATAGTCTAGTACTACATTACGAAAAACATTTAATAATTTTAAAACGTGTTTCCATAATTCATTATAATATTTCTTTAGCTAAAATAAAATGTATGGTTAATATTTGGAAAATATACAATGGTTATGATTTTTCTATTTGTATTACAATACATAAAATCACTATATACATATATAATTATTATTACAATAAACTAACTTTATCATCTTCAAACCATCTGTTATATTTGCTGAAATCAATTTTATGTTCTTTTGTACTAATATTTGGTGATGAATGAACCAACTCTGAAAATTATATCACCTATTGCTTAAAAATAACTTAATGCTTTTTAAAATTACAAAGGATTATATACCTGTAATTAAATTTGAAGATAATTTTAACATCCAGCAATGCATTTCTAAATCAAAAGCAGCAGTTGTTAATGTCATTGTGGAAAGTATTGACGTGAATAATCCTGAACATGAACTAAAATATTATTAAATTAACGTAAATGAAAACTAACAAAAATGTAATGAAATTCTTAATGATAACACCACCTTATACTTGAATTTGAATTAAGTCCTTTAGTAAATGAACACTTCCAAATATTTGAATATTCTGGTGATTTGAAAGAATTAGATAGAGTTGTCAGTGCTTCAATACATCCGGCCTATAACATAATATTCGGTGTCATTATTTAAAACTATAAGTGCATTAAACAAAACTCACAACCACAACAGCCGATTGATTTTTAATAAGATCACTAGTCAAACGATTTATTATACGAGATAAAGAAGCTTCAGTATACATATTGTGGAATTTGTCTGAAAATTAGATTAATTGAATACATAAAAATTATTAAGACTTATATTATAATCATGACAAAAACTTTTTACATACAATTTTGAAGCTGAAGCATATTAGTACAATATAGATTTGTATTTGAACAAATCCATGAAGTAATGACATCTTGTTGCATATAATCAATTTTATAATAACAATTATGAACAATGCTAGAACAAATAAATTTAAAAAAAATAAATAAATTTATAATCAAATAAAAATAAAAATAATAAATAATAATAATTGATACAAATTAAATTTACAATTAGGGCTATACCTTAACAAACATTTAGAAGCTGCACGTCTCACACTATATTCATTATCATAAAGATATTTAAAAACTATACGATTCAAAACTCTATCTTGATATATTGAACTATTAGTTGCAAAATATACTGTCATAAAAGACAAATTTTCTATGATTTCCAATAATTTAACCTGTAAAAATAAATATAATTTAGAAAAGTAAAACTTAAATTAAGAGTGTGCCATATGTTCAGTGTTGGATAGACTACTTTTGAAAAGTAACAAATTTAGGTTATTCATTACATTAAATAACTTAATTTAAAATTACATTCACATTATTCGATATTATTTTTATTATGTTATGTTACTCTTTCATTCAAAAAGTGGGCAAATACAAATAATGTTACTTATTTAAAAATTAATTACAAAATCAATCCATATAACTATTATGGACTAATAAATAATTGTTAAACTATTGTATAAATTGTATAGAAGTATAGGTATAATATTGATGATGTAGGTACATTGTTAATGAATTAATACATGTTCAACCAGAAAAAATGTAATAAGTATTAGTTTCAGGAACCTTTAATAACATTGATTATTATCTAACACTTTTGGAACCATAAGTAAAGTCAATTGATTTTTAATTTCTCTCAAACATCCTCATCACTAGATTTTATCATACATTCTGCATTGGTAATTTATTTTAATAACCATGGAAGTTAACACGATACTCCATAGAAATTATTTATAAAAATTAATTTTGTTACAATTGCGTTAATTTAAATAAAATTTAATAGCATTACTATAACATGATAATAATAATAATATAATAATTGTAACTAGGTTTGCCCGTTTAAAATATATAATAAATAAATAACTGTAAAATTAATTTTGTTATAGTAATTTATGTTATGTTACTACTCAACACAACATAAATTTTGTCTGTTTCATTACTAAGCTAACAGAAGAACAATCAAATTAAAACATAAAAATGTGGAAATTAAATATTTGAATAAGAGAAAAATTACCTTAACAAGCCAATAAGGACTCAGATCTGACAATAATGTTTCAAGTATAGGGATAGCACTATTTGAAACATTACTATTTAAAAGAGGCATTAAACATACTGATACAGCTGAAAGTGAATGACATACACATATATAAGAATCATCTTTTAATCCCTAAAATTAAAAAAATATGTTTAGTTCCACTGGTGTTTTATGAAACAATGTACAAAAATACTTGAGTAATGATGTTGATTAGATCTATAATCACTATATTTGAAGATCCAACTTCATTGTTTTGTACTTTAAACGCACCAAAATTATTTCTAAGAATTACTTCAATAAATGTGCCAACTAATTTAATTGCCATGCCTCTCAAAAGATGATCTTCATGGTTAGTATAACTGATAGCAACATTAAGTAATGTTTCTGTAGGATCTAAAATGTATAATAGCGTTAGTACATTGCAATTGAATACTCAAAAAATTATATATTTTTACCTGACAAGTTGTAATTGATAAAAGCTAAATTTGGATCAATTTTCAACATTTCTGTCAGACATCCAAGTGCTGATGATTTAATACCAGTTCTGACTGATTTACTAGGTTCTGGTGCCAAGAAAAGTGAAATCATCTTGACGCATAGCACATTTAAAGGAACATCCTCATAAATATGGTTTAAAAATTCTAATTCCTATATACCAAAATATTAAAATTTTTACTTATTAATTAAATATACATATTTTTAGCTTTTGATTAAATTTAAAATCAACTGAATTAACACAACATACTAGTTGTAAGACTGATCCAGAAGCTGAATGATAACTATGCTCAGAAGTTATACTTTGCACATCAAATTCAGGAGTATTTTCATATTCAGAAAAAAATACATTATCCGCAATTGAATCAACTTCACTCAAACTATCATCGCCAAATTCTGAATATAAATTTGTCATAGAATTAGCTGATGATAATGAATGTCTAGTTGAGTCCATGGATTGTGAAATTGACCTAGGTTCTTCTTCAAATCTTGGTAGAGACAGTTGAACAAATGATGTTTCTAAACTTTCAGATGAACTGTAGTGAAATGATTTTTGTAGACTTTGGGCTAATGTTCGAGGTATTTTAATAGAATTTACAGTTGTTTGCATTTTAGCTATAATAATAGTATAATATTGAATAAGAATAAATGTGACAAATTTTACATATTGATAATGTTGAGCAAAGATTGAAATATTCTCAATGCAAATATTCCTGCAGAAAAATATCGTAGAAGACTATTTCAGTTTTAATATTTTGAAATCTTTCCTACTTGTAATCTAGTATATGTTTGAAAAATATTTAATAATAAATTATAATTACATTTTAATGTACAATTATTTATATTATTTAAATTTCTAAGATTAAAACATGGATTTGTTGATGAATTAATTGATTTCTAAGTAAGTCATGCTAAATAATAAAAAAATTAAATAATTTGTTTTCATATAAAATTGAGAATATTTCTTAACTCAACACATCCACAATGCAGTGATAATTTTTTCAGGTAATACAATTTTTTTCGGCTATATTACATTTATGATAAGGTTTTAAGCTAAAACATTTATAAGAACATTTAAACTGTTTAATCTTGTTGTATTATCCCACCATACTGCACATATGCAACAAAATTTGTGTTTTTATTAACATCAATAATTATTTATGATCCCATAGATCCCAATCTAGGTAACTATATTTGAATAGTCTTATTTTTTTAAAATAATTTTAACTTAACTATAGTTCTAAAATAAAAATTAACCAAATGAGACATTTAAAATTTAAATACATATAGTTTTCTTTTTTTTTAAATGTTTAAATCCTTTTATATGAATAGTTTTTAAATATTTTTAGATATTATTATCACATTTTTTGTAATGTAGTAATTAGTATCTTGATTAAATTTAGTATTCAATACATAATTAAAGTATTGAACCTACAGTTATTATTAAATAATAAAAATTTAAGCTGGAGACCTAACCTAACCTAACCATTAGACTAATTATTTTAATAGGTGGAGAAAAACATATTTATAATTAAATTTGAATAGCTCTTAGTTTTGATTTTAAAGTTAATTTGTTAAGTCAAAATTACTTTTAAAAACAGTCTATAGAATAGAACTATAGAATCAATAATAATTGTTGTTATGTAAAAAAGTCATAATTTGCACTATGTATATTGTATACTTAAAAATTTTAAATGTTCTTATAGAATTAAGATATATATTTACAGGGGCGCCGAACCCAGGTATCTATAGGGGCAACTGCCAACCATGTTTGAATGGGTGAATGTTAAGTAAACTTAGTATTGTGATTTAAAAATTATATTGTTCATCAGTATTTTAGATATATTTATTTTATTATGTGTATGCATATTGTTAAAGCACATATTTATACGTATCTAAAACCAACCAAATATATGTTAAAAATCTTAAATATGCATAAATATTTTTATATGCATCAAAACATAGAAAAGTGCATGAAAAATAATAAATATACAAAAACATATGTTTTTTGAACATTTAATTAAAGCAACCTCTTTTTAAAATTGTTGAACTAGTATAAATACTTTTCTTCATTTTTTTTTCTAAAAATGTCAATGGCGAATGGTCAAAATAAATATTAAATTTATCTACTTTATTTATATATTATATTTTAATCTTGGCATACATATTTCATTTCACCAATTATTGATCTAAAGTCTATGATCTTTGGGAAAACCGTTTACACCAACAAGTATAACTATAAAATTATTTTAATATCAATCGAAACCTATGAAAATATAAAATTTATCCCTTATATTCCAATTTCCAATAGTATTCATTAAAAAAAATGTCTAAAAAAAACATCGAAATATGCACTAAAAATGAAATATGCAATTAAAATTGTAAAATAAGCCCTTCAAATAGAAAAAAGGCGGGTAAGACGTGGATGTCGCTCTGCTATACAGTAGGTTACAAGTGGGTTACTGTAATGGATGGAATTAAATTTGAATCCAATGATATTATATCATTGTATACGAAAAACGATTCTGAGCGAAGAAGGTTAGGTTAGGTCTAGGATATATTATAGATTATTAAAAAATTTCAAATCTTAGATTTAAAAAGAAAATTTTTTATGGATTTCTAGTTTATTTTTCAACTGATATTGTTAAAATGGGTTAGAAGCCTTGTATTAAATTTTCAAGTTTTTCTACCGAACAAATACATTTTTATCGATATTTATAGAAAAAAAAATTAAAAAGTTGAAAAATTGAAATGTCAGTAAACAGCTCAAAACAAATCTAAATATTTTGAAAATGTTATCAAATATAGATAATACTATACAAACATTCAGTGAAAATTTCAAGTATCTGTGCTCATTTGTTGTAGACTTTTAGAGTTACACCAAAATAAGAAAATCGTCAAATGTGAAATCCAGTGGAAATCCAATATTGTAAAAATTTAAATTTCAAATGCTCATAAAAATTTAATTTGAATTTTCGGTGGATTTTTTATTTGTGATAAAGATTGACAAACTTGTAAGGAATCTTGTATTAAAATTTCAAATCTTAAATTTAAAAAGAAAATTTTTATTTTAAAATAATTTGCGAATTTTCGTGATTTTTACATGTTGTCAAAATTCAAACTTTGAATGCTTCTTAAAAAAAATTGTGACTGTATTTCTTTTATTTTTCAACTGGTCGATTTTCAACTAATCGATTTTGTCAAAAAACGAGTGTGCATAAAATTTCCCGTTTTTCCCTTAATTTTTAGTTTGTTTTTCTCGATTATTTAGAAATGTATTGAGAATTTTTCACTTTTGTCCCCCCCAAAGTACCAACTAAATTCACTTTCTGATCGAACGAGGTACTGAAGTCAAAGCACTTTTACTGCCCCAAAACGTGATGACAGACACAAAAAAAAAACACACATCATGGTAAAATCAATACATTCATCGCTCTGTTCAGAATCTAAAATGGATAAATCTCAAAATACGAACTTAAAAAGTTCCATTTTTTAAATCTTTAGGCTGTGAAATAAATTTTATGCTCACTTAGCATATCATACAATCAACTAGGATAAATATACAAATGCATAAAAATTTGTGCTCTACATATTATTATTCTACTTAGTACTCTTCTAACTTTTTATAAATGCTTTTTTTAACAATTGATAATAAATTGAGAACTTATGTTTTAGGTTGGGAGAATAGGGTGGTCAAAGCCCTCCTCCAGTTCTTTCTAAATTGTTTGGGTGGGAAGGTAGTTTTTGGATTCTATTGCCCCTCCAAATAACATTAAGTTCGGCGCCACTGAGTATTTAGTAATTCCTAACTTGTCAACAAGAACCAATTCAATCAAACATAATCCTGCGAGAAATTTAGTATTACCTAAAAAAATAAGAGTATCATAAGAGATAATCATAATGATTAAAATAAACTAACCAATTTCAGTTTCATAAAGCTTTGTTTGATTTAACATTTTTTTTTTTGTAAGCAATTGTAGTGTATCTCTTGGACAAGATAAAAAAATTTGAGTCAATGTATCTAATGCACACAATATTATATTAGTGTCTGGATGCAATATTGTAAAACAACAAAATCTAAATATCTGTAAAAAAGTGAGAACAAAAATATTGTATTTAATTTTTCAATAACTGATTAAATATTAAGCATAAATTAGCAAAATTATATTTATCTATACCTGTAAATATATTTTTTGAAGAATTTTTGATTCTAATTTCAATTCGTAAGAATTATCACAAATATGATCAGGATAGAGAATAGTATTTTTAACACTATTTAATATCCCAAGGATCACGCAACTTTCCGCCCATGCACGTTCTGTCCCCATCGACTTGTTAATATCTTTAAAAGTTATATTTCATATGATTATACAATAATAATTTTGATGCAGAATGAAATTTACCATGGATTAAAACAGTGTTTATGAGCAGCATGTGTTTAATGAAAACCATAGGTTTTCTGCTGGAAAGACTTAATGATTCTATACAAGTAACACTAGATCTTCGTATGATGGAAGAATCTGTAACGAGATTGTTCACAAATGCCTCTAACAGCATCTGCAAAACATTGTTATTAGTTTATAAAATAAGTAATAGTTTTATTGCTTTTTAGATGATTAGAAAAACATTTTAATATTAAAGGGGGCAAAGCTAAAAATGTATCAGCACCCACCAACCATAATTTATCATTATGAATTTTATGAGTAAAGCATTACAGTATAATATTCAAAATATAATTATTAATTATATAACCTTAACCAACTGCTAGGATTTTATATTATATATACAAATCCTACCAGTAAATTATTTTTTTATTAGTGGGAAGAGAAAGTGCCCTCTACCCTTAGGAATTTTTAGCACCGTAGAGGCAAAGATGATAACATTTTTTATTACTTATTACTTATTACTTATTTTTAAAACTCACTTTTATATTGCTATCAGACATAATATGTCCTAAGCTTTGCATGATTTTTGGAAAAGTTTGGGCCAATATTTCAGCCACAGGATCTTCTGTTCTCATTGCAATTTTTTTTAAACAAGGTATTAAGAATAAAACAAATTTTTTACGACTAGTTGGACTGGAACAAATTTAATGATTATTTTATTTAAAGAATAACAACAACAATAATTGTTAATTGAACACTACTTTTTATAATATATTATTAATAGATTTTAAAACTACCTGATTAAATGACATATATTTCCAAATCTGGATAAAGCAGCTCTTAATCGACGGACAGTATCATTTTTCTTTATTTCTTTTAATAATTCAACAAATATTTCAACTTTACGATAATCAATCATGCACTAAAATGGTATATATCAATAAAATAGTATATAATATAAATTATGATACGTATTAAATAGCCTAGAATATAATTTGGATGAAATAGTATACATACACGAACAACTTTGTTTAAATTTTCCTCAGCTACCAGTCTTATGTTAGCATCAGAATGATCACACATTTTAAATAAACTATCCATTGACTTATGTAAGAGATCAGGGAATGATGAAAAATTCATAACAATTGGTGCACAAATTAAATCGGCAGTCACTCGACAATATTTTTCTTTTTCTCCAGACCTTCAAATTTAAATTATTTATATTTTCACGATTCTATAAATTCAATGTTTGACACTTACCGTCCCATCAAGTCATTTGACTTGAGACCGTCTAGAGCTTTTGCAAGTTTATCAATGATCGACATCGCTTTAAAGGTAGAAACAAAAGTTTATAAAAGAAAGTATAATAACAAAAGTCAATAACAAAGTTTTGTCAATAAGTTAGTCATTTTCTAACTCTTAACCAAGACATGTAAACATGTAAAATGACATTTGAATTTTGAGTTTATACAATCATACTACAGGCAACAAGATTTTTTTAACCAAAAAAACCAAAATATTTGACTCAACTTTTATGAATTAGAAGGCATCTTTATGCGTTGACAACTTGACAATGACAATAAGCTAATTTTTATTTTTAATAATAAATTCAAACGTGAACAATTGATAAGAATTATACTGATATGATGATAACAATTAAACGATAACAAGAAACCGAATAATAAAAATAAAAATGATTTATAATATTTATATTTTAATCATTATCATTAATCAATGATCAATGATATATTGTCAACACTTCAACAGTATATTATAATATGCTACATAATATTATAATATTATTTAAATTGTTAAATTATTATATACTGGCAATGTTTTGTTTATTAAAATGAAATGGTCTTGGATCTATAGATAACTTTCAAATTTCTGTGATTTTGACAAATTTTATTAAAACTTGAATTACAAAATATGCTTTTAATAAAACTTCATGCTAATTGCTAATCATGTAAATATAGGTATCTAATATTTCTAAAAAACTATATTAACTTATGAGATAAGTACCTTAAAGATATTCATATTTAGATACTCAATTTTCAATATTTATGACCGAATGAGTCATTTTTCATTTTAATACTCGTAACGATTGAAAAAAAAAATTGAAGTAGCTCAAAAAGAGTAGAAATATTTTAAATTTTATATGGATAGAAAATGCGATTATAATTTTTTTTTTTAATGTCACCTTAGGTATTTACAGCTTTTCGTTTTTGAGTTAGATAAACACAAACACAAAATCAAATTAAGTTTTACGTACAGTGGCGTAACTAGAACTTTTAATGCCCGTGGCAAAATAATCCAATCGGGCCCTTAGTTTTATAAATTTGGAAGAAAGAGATATGAGGAATAGCCTACAAAAATTAACCACCTATAAAATTCTAGGTACCCTTCTATAAAAGGTTACGGACAATAAAAAACATGTTTGGTGTAATATTATTTTTATAGTAAAATTTTACTAAACATTTTTTTGGTTTAAAAAATATATACAAAGCAATACAAAATTTCTTCTTTCTTGCTTTTGCTTCGGCAAACATATCGATTAAATTTTCAAAGGTTCAACTTCTCGGGCTATTTCTTGTTCGATTGAAATTAACGTCAGGCCACTTAAACGATCTTGCATCATTGTACTCCTTAAATATCCTTTAATAATTTTTAGTTTCGAAAATGACCGGAACGCGCTTGCAGATGTAACAGGAATTGTCAAAAATAATAAAAGAGCAGTACATACTTCTGGGAAACTGGCTGTTAAAGAATGATTTTTCACGATTAAAAGTTGAGCAAGATCTCTAGTTGAATTAAGTTGACTTATTTGATTTTTAAGAGTTGATCTTACAGCTCAAATGTTACGTTCGGTTTCAAAGACAAGCGATTGCGATAACATTCATTCTTATTTCCATTCTACAAATAACAATATCATTAAATGTATAATAATATTAATATCGACAATGTCAACGGACTGGTAAATAAAATAATCTATAAATATAATCGTGATCAGTTATTAAATTTATTTTATTTTACAAGAATATACATATATTTTTAAACGGAATCGTATTTATAAATTTCACTAATGGTGATTTGTTTTTGAATGTACTTTTTTTTTTTTTTTGAAGGGCTCTCTAGAGTCCTGGGCCCGTGGCCCATTGCCCGTCATGCCACCCTATCGTTACGCCACTGTTTACGTAATATAAATTCTCATTTTATTTTTTTTCTAATTATAAAAAAGTAATGAGAATTTTTCTTTTAACCTCTTCTCCCCAAAGTAAAAACTAGTTTCATTTCCCTACCATAAAAATATCCAAAGTTAAAAAATGAAGATTTCTATGTTCCGCACTCAAAATCTAAAATATATATGTATTAACTTTTTAAATTTTAAAAAAAACTTAAATAAAGTATATTAGGTACTGTTCCGAGCATCCTAATTTTTGTTCAAGTAAATATTTGAAGGTATATAGCTAGGTAAGGTAGAATATCTGAACATTTAGTGGAGGTGCTCAATCCCTCTGCGTTTCTTCTTACAAAGTCAAGCACCAAATATATGAATGATTCATAAACTAGCACGGAGACGGAGGGCTATTAGATTCATAAATAATGAGGTTCCTATAATTATATTTAAAATAAAATATGTGGTGATTTGTCGGCGTGGCTTTTAACTTTTTTTATATATATATTTGATATCATTACATAATAGTATCTAACTTTCAGCTATTGTTACCTGCAATGTTGTGTTTTTAAATCTAAAAGTTGATACCTATTGCTTAGGAAAATAAGTACCTATTATAAACTATTTAAATTACTCAAGGATGATTTTAAAGGTAATTAATATAAATTAAAAATAAATTTTAAATTTTAAATAGAATGTTTGAGTAAGTGCTTCAATGCATACGAGACATGCCATAGTGTAAACTGTAAACTTATTAAAATTATGATTTCGGCTTTGTATATTATATTGTATGTAGCACGAGTATCTATGAATTCTCCTATATAGGTATTATGGATTATTATTGTGCTCCAGGTATAGCGGAGTAGTGAATATCATATCTGCTATGGCTATCTAGTAATTTATCAAGGAATTTTAAATAGCTGGTAATTTAATATATTTTTTTATTATTATAGTATTATTAAAAATGTTTATTTAATATGCTGTTACATTTATTTAAAAAAAAAAGTATAAAACATTGGAACGAATAATGTATAATTGTAAAAACATTAAACAATATAATATTATATGCAGGTATATTGAGGTAGGTACCTACATGAAAACGTTTATAGGCTCGATTTGTAAAACTACCTATATATATTTAATAACTAATAAATAATAATTACAACACTAATAAAACAATACGGCGAAAAAGTTGCTACATATTATATGGATTTAAAAACATATTTTATCCAGAAAAATCTCCGCATTTAAAACATTTGCAGTCCGCTGGTTCTTTTAGTTTTACTTCCAACGTGGCCATTTTATCACTGGTCAATCTTACGCCATCGGGATCGTAACAATGTGTAAGGGCGATTATTCTCTCTCTCAAAAATGTTTCACGACAACAATAACATTCCTGAAAACACGATATAACATCATAAAGACAATAAATAATAATTATAGTTAGTTAGATTTTAGTTATTTAGCTGTAAATTCGAATGGAATAATCTGTGATTTTTATTGTATTCCTAAACAACCTACATATAGATTTCTAGTAAAATTCTAAAATTTAGAAACGAGTAGACTAGTCGTTGAATAACATTATTAACCTATTTTACGATTGACTACATAAAATCATGCAGCTGATTCGCTGAATTCAGTGCTTTGATCATTCATATTTCAATATTTGTTAAAGATAATATTTAATGCATTATGTATGAATATTGAATAAATATCATAAATTCATAACTAATAAGAATTTTAGATACATGCATATAGAATAGATTCTAAACATTTCGAGGTACCTATCTAACTTTAAAAAGGAGAAAAGTAAGTTACCGATCTGCTGTAAGGCATTTATTTATTAATTATTACAGATACAGGCACGTATTTGAGGGGAGGGGGGTGATAGGGGCGACCCCCCCCATAAGTTTACAAAATGTCAACTCGGATATAAGTAATTCTACAGAAATTATACATGATGTCATTGATAACTTGGAAAATAAAAGAACCAATTGCTCTGAGGAATTCAACTTAATATTTGAAGTATGCAAAAAAGAAATGATAAAGCATGATATAGAAATAAAAAAGCCTCGAATAGTATGTCGTCAAACTACAAGATCAAATTATGAAACAAGTACTATAGAGGATTATTACGAGTGTCAATTTACATTCCTTTGCTTGACAATGTATTAGATGATCTCAAAAATAGGTTTTTAAATGAAAAAAATCAAGCAGTTTTGAAATTAACAAAATTAATGCCAAGAAATATTATTGAGGCGGATAGTGATGATGAAAATGAGTTAGTCAAACTATTCATTAAATATTTTTCTTTTCAAGATTGTAATATGAGTGAACTAGAACTCAAGTCAGAGCTATCTCTCTGGAAATCAAAGTGGAAAAGGGAAAAAAATGAAGGTGAATAAAATGTTTATCAACTTACTATAGTTTCATTCAACAATATATGTATTACCAATAAAATAATGTATTTTTTGTTTTAGGGAAATATGATATTAAAAGTTTAGATGCTATTACATCCGCTGACATTTACTGTGAAGTTATATATCCCAATATTAAGAGGCTACTTTTAATAATTGCATGTTTGCCCATTAGCGTTGCTTCAGCTGAAAGATCATTTTCAACATTAAGAAGGTAGTTTTTAAATTTGCTTGTTTTCTATTATAATTGCATCCGCTTGTGCACGCTAATCTGCTTGTATGATTTGAATGTTTGCTGCATGCTTGCATATTCTGTAGATTAAAAACTTGGTTGCGCTCAAAAATGGGACAAAATCGGCTATGTGGATTAGCATTATTGAATATACACAGAGAAATAGAAATTGACACTCAAGAAATTATACAAAGGTTTGCTAAAATGAAAAGGAGACACGCCGATCTCTTATTGTAGAAAATGACAGATGTAATAAATTCATTATGACAATAACATATTATTTATATATTATTATCAATTATTAAACGATTATTTATTAACTATTTAAATTACAGTTGTTTAATAAATGTATTATTAGGCACAGCAAATTATTTTTAATGTAAGAGCACACCGGCTTAAATGTATTATAGAGGATTTGGACTTGGTATTCCTAAAAAAATTAATCACCCCCCCCCCCCCTCAAGATGAGGTCCCAGATACGTGCCTGTACAGATATTGAGTGTATCTGCTGTAGTCATAGAATAATTATTAAGTTACTGTGATGTATTTTCAATTTAAATTCAATGATATAACCATCACTGCATACAAAAATAATTCTGAACGATAATATGGTCTGTCAGATTAATATTTAATATGTTTATGATATAATATATAAATTATATTGCTTTTAGTTATATATAGTTATTAGTTATATACCACTATAGTAAGTAGGTTGAATTAATTTTTTCCGAAAACATTGCGCTTGAAAATGTCATTGTGTCATTGTGTGTTTAAACTAGGGAACATCAATTAATAATTTTGAAAGGCCACATGTGGAATAAATTTTATAAATTCCTAATACATTAGGAACCCTGAAATTGTTCGCGGGCCATCAAAATTGGAGGTGTTATAACCAATTAACAAAAACGGTAAATTAGATACAACATCAGAACGGTTTTACTTTTTTCTCTTGTCAGCGGGCCGCCATTTGGTGACACCTGGTATAAATTATGATAATAGGTATACCTACGTTAAAATTTTAAGTCCCGATGAATAATATTTTTGAATTACAGCCGAATAACTAAAATCGTTATTCTTTATTTAATTAATTATAATGTTGTCCACATTCGAACATCAAATTTCTACAGTAAAAAAATATTCTGATATATATTTTTATAGAATTTTTGGTTTCAGTATCACAGTATGAACTACTTACGAGGAAACTTGTATTAAAATGTCAAGCTTTAAGCATACAAATTGAGCATTTAATAAATGTTTGACTACACACTTTAAACTTCAAATTATATAATATTTATAAAAAAAATCGTACCTTTGTATCATTCATATTTTGAAATAGATACAATAACAACTTATTAGGAATCTCGTATGAAATTTTCAAGTTTTTTGGTCAAGCGATAAATTTATATTTTTTTCTACCCCCTCTCCCCGCATAGTACCAACTGGATTAAATTTTCTATTAGAAACAACCCTCAAAGTTCAAAATTGAAATATTTTTAATGCTCCAAAAGTAACAAGACATCTTAGAAGATGACCAACACATAAAAAAATTGCATATCATCGTAAAATTAAAATATAGGTATTCATCACTCCACTCAGAATCTAAAATTAAAATGCATAAAAATACTTAAGAAATATACTTTATTAAATTATTAAATAATAATAACTTTTAAGAATCCACTAGGAGTAATGACACTAGGTTGTACTTGCGAATTACACGCCCCTTCACACTTGTTCACTGCTATGTCACCATTACATGTCCTCTGAAGTCGTCCAAGTTCGTCAAATTCCTCTAAACGTAACAAACAACATTAAAGTGTTGTTATTCAACTGATACAGGTTATGTTAGAATTGTTTTAAATAAAACATTAAAATGTACCTTTAATGATATGCAATTCAGAAGGTAAAGTCTCACATTCTTCTGGGTTATTTTCTGCAAGTACGTTATTATGTACGATAATAATCGCGACAGAGATGATAAACAATTGAGTCGTGTACATAATGGCTAATAAGTATTTAGTTAAAAATTAAAATGTGATAAAATATGACAATATGTGTTGTACACAGTATAAGTAAATAAGTACTTACGCAATTTAGTTGGCAATGTTAATTGAAGTAATCCAGATCAGCGACTGATCAGTTATAGTAGTGACTGTTAACGTTCACGACAAAACTGTTTATGACTTCCAGAGTATATATTAAAGCTTTAGCTTTAAACAAACATAAGTGCTGCTGGACAGAGAGGGTGGTTTAACTGATCACCAGGGGGTCTTGTAGTATAACGTTTTTGTGATGTCGAAACAAAATATCTCACTAACAGATTTTATTTATTAAAGTAAATATAATTTAGGTACTATAACGGAGTAAAAAAAATTGTTAATTATTCTCCAAGTTATAAATAATAAATATTCTAAATACAAAATTAATATATACCAATTATTAGTATAATAATATATTTATAAAATATAATTTGAATTAGCCTTTCCCCAATGAAATCTATCTACTAATAACCTATATGTAATAGGTATGGGACATACCTATAGGCGTGTACTATGTAGGCGTGTAGCTACATATTGATTTTATATTATAGATGGTACCGATTATTTACATATATTTTGTATTTTATTCACTATACAATTATTATACAATTAAATAAAACTTAAAATGTTAAGCCATATTTAAAAATAGCAAATACATTTATGATAATTTATGTAGAATATTAGTAAATCATACAAACACTTTTATAGTTTTATTACCTACTAATCATCATAATATAATATAGTCCAGAGGTATTCAAACTGTGCGTCACGGCTCCCAGGTACGTCGCTAGAGTTTGCAAAGGGAACCGAGTCAAAGTACTGAAAGCTAACACATCATACTTAGGTCTTATACTCTTGTATAATTATTATAAATATTATTTGCAATCATTATGGAAATGAAAGCCATCACACACCTTACGAAGCGACCATTTAAAGTTTTATTTTTAGTATTAAAGTCACTGCAATTATTATCACTCATATAACACATTGGTCATATTTTATCAGTGTGTTGTTTCAATTTTTTTATAATAATTTGAGAGCAGTCAAAATATTGTGAACACCCAAATGAGCCGTGGGATACAAAAGTTTGAATACCTCTGATATAGTCGATATAAGTATGTATACTGTCAACTGTCTCTAAAAATGCTTTCTAATTTGTAATCTGAGTAATTTCTACCATACAACCAGGAGTTCTCTAAGGGACAATAATAACCTTTATCCTGTTCAACATCCTCAAAGTATATCAACCCACTTCTCCCTACAAATTTTTCACAGAATACGCTGATGAAAAAAGCAATTCTTTTACAGTAAATTAATAACAATGATAAGTATTAGCATCAAATATATATTAAAATATAGTTATAGAATAATAATAATATAATCATAAAATGTGGCATGATGTGGGGTGGTTATATATACATATATTTTTATATTTCAGTAATTATTACGTGTTCTGAATGTCATGACATGCACCGGCCGGTGTTACTTGTTCCAGCCTTCCAGGATGGGTGATCAGTCAATAGTGACAAATCCATTCCACCCAAACACGTAACACCTAAACCCCATAATAGCCTAATAGTTGACAGGCTCAAAATCAAAAAGAAAAAATACAAAATACAAAACAAAAATAACAAAGTATAAAATATATTTTACTTTTTAAGTTAATTTTCGATTTCTGTAAGATAACATTTTTGTTTGTGAGTAAAAAAAAATTGGAACTGTAATAAAATATTCACCATATAAGTTGTTCTTATTGAAATTCAAAACATAGAAAAATAAATAGTCTCAATTTTTTTTATAGAAATAGGAATTAAAATAATCAAATTAATACAATTTCAACGAAATTTTAAGAAATTTAAAATTTTAATTTTTAAATGTATTATTTTTTTTTTTTTTTTATTAATTAAAGGCTTCAAAAAAATGTATTATTATTTATTAGTTTATTGCCAATATAGGCCATTTACAATACAATTTAAAAAAAAATATTTGGAAAAAAATAAAATAAATACATACTAATACCACTTTAAATTTTAAATTTATAAGAAAATATCCTTAAAAATATAAAGGCGCCTCGATGAATTACTATACCTTTATGCGATTAATTATCATTGAATTTAAATTTAGCACATCCATTACCTATTCAATGACGAGGTATACTATTCTAGACACCTACTATAATGAGTATATAGCTGCAATTCAACAAGTTGTCCTATTTTTAATTTTAAGCTTAATAATACAACAAGGCTATAACTAGTGTGTGTGTGTGTTTTTTTGGTGGGTGGGGGATTAAGGAGTCTGGAGCTCACAAATTTTCAATAAATCAATAATAAAAAGAATAAAGGATTTTATATTTTAAACTAAAAACGATGGGTTTCTACTGATAAGTGTCTATACTAAAAACCGATGGACCTCCCTCATTTAATTTGTTTTCTGCCTTATTAATCATTGATTGAAATATATACATCGTACTTATTATACACAATTATTAGTGAACATTCATTTTTCATTATTATTGAAAAGTGAAAACTACTAAAATGTATAGTAAATACCTAACAGTAACTGAAATAAATTAAATAATATTTTGTTTAGGCCTCTAGATAAAAATATTTACTAGAGGTATAGGTATCTATAACATAGCACCTATTTAATTTGAATAGCCTGCAAACAATGAGCATCATTACTAAATAATATCCTTATGTAAGTTTGAGTATGGCTTATGAAAATATGATTTAGTTACATATCAACATAATACTTTAAATAAAATATATTGAACTTACCTACTTATATATTGTATATTCGTATTGAATAAATTAACTAATTATAAACTTAAATTAGTATTGACACTTGGCCTTAACAGTAAGCCCCTTTAATTATTTAATTAGGCATGTACAGTAATAATAAATATTAAATTTATGGTTTATATATTTTATTACATTTGCCTGTACTTAGCAGTTAGCACATCTGTTGATGGTTGTTTATGCGTAATGTGTTTTATGTATTACATTTTAAATTAAAATCGAATTATATTCCTATAAGATATTATTTTTTTATCTAATTTTAATAATTATTTACGTATAAATTTGTCTAGTAACTATTGTTTATACACATTTTTTTTTTATATATCTGTATAAAACTGAAAATAGTGCATTTAATAGCTAAATAATATACTAAGTAAATTTAATATCAAAACCATTTTCAAAATACTCTACCCTTAGAAAAAACTTAGTTATTAATTTTCGTCTACATTTATAAACTATGTATAGAATATTTTACCGAACTCTTTCTATTTTTGACGCCAACAAACCGTCTAGATTTAAATGATTCTACGTGTATTTGTTTTTTGGTAGCTTGCAGCCGACTGAGCAATCTAATTCATAAACCATGTTTACACTCCGGGAGGCCTATTTCCGTTAATAAATCATATATGTCGGAAGTCCGAGCCCTTCAAAGGAGACTGCCACTCGCAAGATTATTCACAGTATGATCTTTGAGTCGTAATGTCTACCATCAACCAGGAATTTTTCAGTGAGTATTACTATGAATAATTTTATGATTCTCAAGATTTATACCTAAAAAAAACTATATCAATTTATCATTGCTAAATATATAATTATTAATTTTTAAATTTCCATTCTATAATATTTCATCACCAAATTATAAATATTTTATATTTTATTGACATTTTAGGATACCTGATAGTATTGGCTATGTGTAGCATGGCCTTTGCTGATAATGGTAATGGGGTGGTTGTGACCGCTAGGTCTAGCGACGACTGCCAAGTAACTCCCGTCATCCATGTCCTACAGTACCCAGGATGTGTACCTAAGCCAATACCATCGTTTGCATGTACAGGTCGCTGCAGCAGCTATCTACAAGTAAATGAGTATTCTGAATAAAAACTTTTTTTTAATAATAATGCAAATTCTATAATTATTTAATGTAATTTTGTTTTTTCAACGAGGTTTCTGGGTCTAAAATATGGCAAATGGAAAGATCTTGCATGTGTTGTCAAGAGAGCGGTGAACGAGAAGCGTCGGTATCACTGTTTTGCCCAAAAGCCAAACAAGGCGAGAAAAAATTTAGAAAGGTAGGTTCATAGTGTTCATACTTCATGATATCCGATTATATAATACACTTACCAGTTAAATAAACATGTTAAAAAGTGGACGGATGGTTTTAAGTTATGGATTACATGTTTATTTGGACCTGGTGGTAAAAACGATGAAAAAACTTAAGCACGGCATGGCCACTCAATACTATACCATTTTAATCTGATAGTGTCTGTTTGTACCGGTCAATAAAGGTATGCAGGCATTTATTCTTACCTTCTGTACGGTACATGTAGGCTAAAAAAAATCGTATATGTTATATTGCTATACCGATAATTATATAATTTAAATGTTAAAATGTGATACCTGTAAAGCATGACTGCAGACTAGATGTTCCCACTCGAGACGTAAAAACATCCATACATAAGTTCCTACACGAATAAAAGTAGGAACTTATACAAATAACTTACTAAACTCCAAATAAAAAGGTATTAATATCATCACAGACGAAGCAATAATATGATCACAGAATGTGCATCTCCTCTTCAGCACCTTGGTATTGCAGGGTCTATGTGACGGTATATAGTTTTTCTCTTTCAATATTGAATATTGATAATAATATATGGTATCCGTTATCCCTATATGATCATATATATAATAATTATAATAATTAAAAAATATTTGAGAAGGATATGCCGTTATAACATTATTATATATTTAACATTTACATTACATATAAATTTATTCAGTATTTTTTCTAAACATTATTGGAGTTCAATTTTACTATTATCGAATACATCAATACACAAACAGAACAAAAAAAAAACATATATTTAATATAAATTTTATATTTATAGTGTCGTAGTGACATAGGTTCTATATAAATTACCAATAACTTGCATTATTGTTCTAATAATAGCCAGTTGAGTTCCGATATTGGCGATATTCTTAAAATAAAATAACTAAGTTGATGTATTTATTTATGCACCAAACACAATAAAAAACTCAAGTCAATTGAAAATTTCGTACGAGTTTAACAAAAACACCTTTTTATAATATAATATATATATATAACATATAGTTTGTGGCTTTTTGCTTTAGAAATTAATGAGTATATTGTTAGAACTACAGTAACCAGAATAAAAACAATGTAATATTATATATTAATTTTTAAATTAATTTCATAGTATTATTTTCTTTGCAGGTAACTACAAAAGCTCCACTAGAATGCATGTGCCGCCCTTGTACGGGTATTGAAGAAAGTGCGGTGATTCCTCAAGAAATGTCCAACTATGCCGCCGATGAGCCACCAATCAACGGACATTTTTCTAAATCTATTTAAATTATTAATCAATAAATAAATAAAGAAAGTGTTTATATTACTTTCATTTTTATACAGTTTCCAAATTCTCTACCTTCACTACCCTCTTCGTATCTATAATTATTATATTATGTAATATTTTATATATAGGCGTATAATAATATATATAATATAATCGTACCATTATTGTAGTTAGTTAAACAGTAATCACTAATACAGTAAGTTATACTATATATTTATATGATACATAGTTCTATACATATATAGTATACACATAATATGTCAGTTACACTTAAATTATAAATAAATTTATTTTAAACCCATCACATATCTTTTACAATTTTTTTTCTATTTAACTACCTATAGTTGATATGTTGTAATATACAACATCTATACATCATATTTTAAACGTTGATCCGCTATATCCTGTATCAGACAGCTATCTGATCAATTAACTTATTATTAATTTTTTTTGGTTTAAAAATTCGTATATTATATACAGATTTCGTTATTCAGCGTATGTATAGGGGCAGTGAGTAGACACTACATATATATAGTTTTATTTTTATTCTTAAAATGCGCTTGCCAGCGTTTTCATTCTCATTTTTTCGCCATAAATGTAACCATAGTTGATTATTTTTTAAGTAAGTTTTTTAAACATTAACATGCTATTAAAGGGAACCACTGTGGTTTATTTATATATATATATATATATATATACGCAACAATAATCGTCCGATACTGGTCGATATCGATATACTTATAGCTATTGAATATTGCGAGTGTAACTTCTTGAACGTTAAAAATTGTTCTGATACACGTTACGTATCGATACACTACTGCAGTTCGAATTTCTTCAGGTAAGCGCTAAATGCATTCGTGTGACAAATAACCGATCATTGTTGACGCTTCCGAGGTCTTCGATCTAAAAACGCATTTTTACCCATTGTTGTCTAATTGTCTTATAATATATAGACAATGTCATATCTCATATAGACTATAGACATATATAGTCATATGTGTTGCTCTCGTCTTCACCGGTGGTCATAACTCATACATTTTATATACCAATTAATTGTTAAGTTTGAATGTTACAATGAACTTTTTTGGCAAACTATCTGTTCCTATATATTTTTTATTAAAATCACAAATATTGAAATATACATAATATGTCATATATAATATATTAAATTGTTTTGAATACAATAATAGGTACTTATATATAAATATGATTGTACTTTGTACATTTATTCCAATGAAATATTTTATTCCAAAATATATAAGTAGGCACCTTATAACAAAAAAACATTTCTAATAATGTTCTCTTGTTCAAATGACATATTGACATTATTGATCCAATGAATTTAATATTTGTTACATCTAACCATAGATATTATAAGATCTTATAACATCTATGTATCTAAGATCTAACTATAAAATAGATTAAATCCAAGGTGTATTTATAAAATACACCTTGATTAAATCTATTCTGTTTCTGTGATCTAACCATGATGTAGAGATCTTCATACATAGGTACCACGATTTAAGATATATCATGACTAAATAGATCTATTTAGTCATGAGATATATCTTAAATCGTGATACATACCAGCTAATATACTGATATGACGGATACCGGTGATAACGTTGATTTGATAATGTTAACAGTTAATGTTGTGTACACAATTAATACCAAGTGACAACTGACTAGCTCTAGAAAAAGAATATAAAATATAACGTTCTTTTTGTTCTTAATGTTCTTTTAATTCGTTTATTTAATATTTTACCAAAAATAAAATTCTGCACACTTTATGATAATACATATAATATATAAATTAAAATAATTGTCTTACAATTTTAAAATATGGTTGACAGTAAATATTATACTACAATTTTATCCCAAACGTTCTCTCCTTGTGGGAACTATTTGATTGCCGGTAATAACTATGGAATTTTAACAGTCTACAAGTAAGCTAAAATACTAATTACTAAATTATTAAACAACACAATTAAATGTCAACACTGGCGTTTATTAATATTTTTATTTTACACTTTTAGTCTAAAACATGAATTGCAGTCGGGTATTGACTTTAAAGATCAAAATTTATCAGCTGGTGGTCGATCTTATGAATTTGAAATGATACGTAAAATGCAAATAAACAGCATGGAATCTGGCGAAAAATTTTTAATAATTGGTGGTGTCGGACTTATTATTGGAGTGGATTGGGATACCATTATTGACAATAATTTTGACGAAAATTCAAAAGTTGAACCTCTCAGTATTAGTTGGAGTATTAATATTCCATCACCCAAGTAAAGGCGACAGATAAATAATATTTAGATTGTAACCTTTGAATGTTGTTTATGTAATAGCTTATGCTAAAAAATTTTAGAATCGCTTAAACTATTTTAGTATATAATACCAGTGTTTATAATCAATGGTGTTCACTATAAATTTGCTGTTAGCTTTGCTTTTCACCATTTAAGTATTAAATACATATGATTATTTTAATTGTTTTTATATACTTTTAGAGATTCAATGTTAAGTATAGATGTAAATTGTTTAATATTAAACAAAGAGGATAATATCTTATATGCAGGTTGTGGCGACAATACTGTATATGCATTTAATTTAGAATGTGGTGATGTTGTGCAGAAATTTGAAGGGCACAGTGATTTTGTTCATTCCATTGATAAGCTGTAATGATTGATTATCATATTATTATTATTATTATTTTATTTTATGTATGCTATACTTATAACATATAATTATAGAGATGATACAATCGTCTCAGCTAGTGAAGATGGATCTGTTTTGTTTTGGGATGTTCGTTGTAAAGGATATTCATCAAAAATCATTCCCAGCAGTAATCCAGAAATTAAACGACCCAATCTTGGAAATTGGGTTGGATCTGTTACAATTACTAAAGATTGGATGGTAAAATATCAATATTAATCTATTTTTTTTTTTATTTTAACTTAATTTGTTTTTCATTAGTTATGTGGTGGTGGAACAAAACTGTCTCTATGGAATCGTTCAATGGCTGCTCCCATGACTGTGTACAACTGTGTTGAAGATTCTGGAATACATGTTACTAAACTTATGGATGAAACATTATATGCTGGAGGATGCTCAAAAAATTTTTACCAGTTATCATTTACAGATGAAATTATGTGTAAAATTGAAACAAGTCCAGTCACTGTTTTCAGTTGTGTTAACCAAGAAAATCCGTTCAAAGTGAGTTTTTGTTTTTTTAAATAATATATTCTTTTTAAATTTGGTTTGTTTTGATAAGACTTTATTCATTATTAAAAGTACATACAACATACAAGTTAATATTTTTATCTATTTATCATTATTTAGTACATTTTGAAGAAGAAAAAATGAGAATAACTATTGTCAGTTATCATTTACTGCATGCATAATAATATTATAATTTTAATATAATAATATGTTAATAAGTATAATGTACATATGTATTGAAATTATGAAAAGTTATGCTTTAATTAATAATAAATGATAAATAATTTATTCTTTTTTATTTTAAATTATTAGAGTTAAAGCTGCTGCATATTCAAATCAATGTAAAATTCTAATAAGATAAATGCTTAATAAACAAATATTCAATTTCAATGTATAGTTAAAAAATATATGAAATATGACATAGCTTATAGGTACTAATTGAATTTTAAAAATGTACTTATATTTCTAAATTTATTCACATTTTAATCATTTTATCATTATTATCTACTTTTATATAGAAACTTGTGTTTTTGTTGATTGTTTCAGGTAACATGTCTTGCAGGTTCAAGCTATAAAATAGATATTTGTACCAATTTAAATTATAAAATGACAACACTTGGAATATAGTTAAAATATTAATTTTAATTTTGGTACTGAATTCTGAAAAAATATTGAAGTGTAAAACCATTTATAACAACCATAATATTTAGTACTTACTGTTTGCTCACTTTAATGTATCTATTTATCCTGTATATTTAAATAATAATAGATAAAATATCCTTGATATATGATAATTTTTTTGAATATATTTATTTGTATATCATATATATATATATATACATAAAAATATAAAAATGTATTTGTTTTATTATTTCAATTGTACTTCTTTCATTAAAAAATCAACAATTAATTAAATGTATTTATTGTAACAGTTGAAGATAATAAATTATAAACTGTGTGTAAGTAATATAATATTTTTACATAATTAATATTCCTCTACTAAATATTGCACATAAATTAAAAATTCTGAATAAACATTTATGACATACAAACAATATAAGTACCTTAAACCTATAATACCAAATGAGTTACTAATTATTGTATACTATTTTATTTAAAATGTGTTAAGTATATTTTACACATTTTATTTATACATGTAAGTCATAAACATAATCATATTACTTAAGATTAAAAAAATATTCAATGATACAATATAACAATATTATTAAATGAGTATCATAAAAATTCAAATATTCTAAAAGACAATAATGACAAAGCAATTGGCAATCATATTTAAATAACAAAACTTAATCCAAAAATGAAGAGACCTTTGAATGTATACTAAAAAAAAGGCCTAATTATGATAAATAATTTATTACTAACTCACCATCTTATGATTGTTAAAAATCTATTTAACTTAATTACTTGCATTGTTTTCACGTAACATTAGAATATTATTAATGCTATAGAGTTTAGGACTTGGGTTTTATTTGAACTAGTTGTATTATAAATAGCTTATTCTACTTTTATTTGTCTTATTACATACTACATTAACAGATGTAGTCTATACTGTAAATAGAAAAAAAAATACAATTCTTACAAAAAAAAATATTTACAATATTAAACATCTAGACTTATGTTAACATTTAATTAATTTACATTACCTATTCACTATTCAATGGACAGGACAAATGACAATGGTAATTAATTAATTAATTGATTCAAATTAAAATATAATGTTTTCCAACAAATTTTAGGTATTATTATTTTCTGTGGCAGGCAAGTCTTATTTTATGCTAAATAAAAATCTGATTACTAATATGCATGACTTTTTACATGGGTGAACCAAAAATACTAGAAATCAAATATACAGATGAAGTTTGTAAATTAACAAATTTAATGGAAATCATAATTCTATTTGCCTAACATTTTAAAATGATTTTAACAATTAACTGAGTATTCTGTATAGTAATAATATACCAAACATAAACATGATTAGGCAGTGTAATTCAATCAAAATTGTTACCATAATATTTCTTCTTCTCCAATTACCATTACATCAGGGGAGGGGGTTTATAGATTTATGCCAACAAAACTAGTAATTATCCTAATTCTTAATCTTGTGGCAAATACATTTAAATAGTAATACTTCTTCACGATCAATAGATAGGTAATTTAGATTACGATAGATTGGATAAAGGGTGTTATTAAGGCTTTAATAGTTTAATCGCTAATATTGTCAGTATTTTATGTCGTCTGGTTTGTGTTTTATATGTTCCAATGATAATATCTTATCGTTCACCAGTTAGTCGCAATATTTCTGTCACAACGTACCTATTATGCGTCGCTAACGTGAGCGACTCAAAACTTGTAAAATAAATGAAATATTAACTAATTTAAAAGTGCGTATATTGTTTTAGTATCATTTAAATACAGTCCACACCAAATCGAAACAAAGGGAAATTCGAATTTTATCTATAAGGTAATTATCATTATACTATTTATACTAAATATAATGATTTATGTTTGTGATATTTAAATTTTATTCCTGGGTGAAGCGAGTATCCAAAACAGGCAGGAAGTCGGTGCATATACTCGACTCCCTTAAATGGTATTTTCAAATAGGGAGGTTATAAAATCATAAATTACATATCTATATAGCTTTTTTTAAATGCTGTTGTTGTAGTATTTTATAATATCTTAGTTAGGTGGAACTGAATGGAGGACCTGATTGTAAAGTACGAGCTTTGGATAGGGAAAGCTGGAGAATTGTATGTGTGGTGGCCGGCGGGATGGTCTTAATGGCCGACAAACCCGAAAGAAGAAGAAGAAGAAGAAGAATATCTTAGTCCGTTTCAATTATCTACCATGACCTTTTTAAGTAGTTAAATTATATTTATAAAGGAAGCTCAAATACCGCAATACTCAAATACCTTAATATAATATGCAGTCAAAAATTGCATGCAAAAGACAAAGATTGACTTAGCTTATCCCCATCAAAAAAATTAGAAGACCACGGTTCAAGGTTAAATGAAGTACTTACTATTTATAACTAATTTCAAAAAGCTTTATGAAACTAGTACGTTACATATTGTGCGTGAAGATTTATTGCTCAAATATATTTATATTTATTTAAAACTTTGCTATAGTAATATAGTAGGTATGTAATATTATGATATTATCGTTCGTACGACCACCCTGTATACAATCCGTGCCGATTATGTGAATGAAAAATAATAATATGTGAACTAAATCATATTGCAATAAATTATAACATTAAACTACCTATATATTATAATTATTATTAATTTGTTGTTTACATGTGACACCCATGCACGTACGACACGTTCCGCACAATGGCCGCAGCCGTGGTCAGAAAGTTCCACCGCGCTTCGTTGGCCACTCCCGGGTACGGCGCGCCGATGAACGCGGCCGCAGCCACTGCGGCTGTCGACGAAGTCAATGATGATGCAGCCGACACTTCCGCGGCCGCCTGCATGTCAGAGTCCGTAGACGCTGCCGACGACGGTACGTACACTCTGTGCTCTTGTCGGCCGTGGTGCGGTTCCGCCGAGTGCAGCCTGTGCTGCTGATGCTGTTGTTTATTGTGGTGCTGTCCGTACTCGGTGGCGGCTGCTGATGTTTCCGACTGCGGCTCAACCGACTGTTGGCGCAGCTGATCAAGGCGCAATTGGTTCTGACGCTTCCACTTCGTCCTATAACAACATACGCACACGTCGGGTCCAACAGAACACGACGTCATATAAAATATGTAAACGATTATTATTGTAGGTGTATAAAGGTGGGCTACACGTTTAGTTCTATAACACAAGTATACCATGTGTGCGAAAACTACTGCAGGGTTTTTAACCATTAATATTATAATTATATCCCCCCTAAGGCCCCAACACTACAACTGGTGACTTTGCTGACGATAAGGCACTTCTAGCGATCCATTCCGACCCCGAAACAGCCTCAAACCTCGTACAAAATCTTCACAATCTCTTATCTACCTGGTATAAAGACTAGGGTATAAAAATCAATGAAACAAAATCCATCCATTGTCCATAGTCTGCCCTCCCATCTACCTCAACAATGTACCTCTCCCAACCGCCCAAAATGTCCGATACCTAGATATACATTTAGAGCGCAGGTTAATTTGGGCAACTCACACCCACAACAAAAGACTCGCCTTAAATCTTAAGCCTTTTTATCTCGGAATCGATATACGCCCATAAAAACAGCATGAGGAGTGTCCCTCACACCCATCGATCTAAAGATTAAAGTTATCGACGTACATTAATTATTATTTACATTCAATATTTATTTTATTTACTTGGGTAATAGATACCCCTATTTAATTTTGTATGTTTGAATCAATAAATTTAATACATTTAATACATTTTTTTTTTTAATTTTGCAGAATCGTATTTATACTGTTATATTTATCTTCTTTATTTATATCTATCCATCTATATACCACTACGGATATGTATATATCAACACTCATAAAACGGCTTCTTAATTTTTCAGAATAATTATAAGAAAAATTAGGTGAGTAAGAAAACCTAAAATATATAATTATATATAGCGTTATAATTTATATATACATATAGTATGACGTGTTAAACCTTAAACAAAAATAATTAATAAATTATTATTATATATTTTATAATAGGTTTCAATAGTATAATTTAAATTTAATTATAACTTACAAATAAAGATTTTTAAATTTTTAGTGATTTTACATTCATGTGGTGTTATAAAAGTATAACCCATTCTCGGAAAAAAAAAGTATATATGCTATTCATAGACATATTAATAAATATGTCAATGATGCTATTGTATGGGAGATAAGGTACCTCTGACCATCGTTCGATTTACAGGTGTGTGAACACGTATGTGTGTATAAACAATAAACATAATATTAAATATTATTATTATATTTAACGATTTACAAATCACAAACCTTCGATTTTGGTACCACGTTTTGACTTGTGTTTCTGACAAGTTCAATGCTTCAGCTACGTCACTGCGATCAGCTACGGACAAATACTTCTGAGAACGAAACTTGCGTTCGAGATAAGCCAATTGGGCGTGTGTAAACGCTGTTCTCCTGCGCCTAACCTTCCGTCCGCATGACTTCCCAGTCATCATGTCTTGATGTTGTTGGTAGTGATGGTGGTGGTGGTGTTTTTGGACCAACAATGGAAGTGCAGAAAAATTACTGACTGCCAGCGTACGGTCATCCATATCGGTGGCGCCTTCGTCGCTGGACATATCTTATAATAGATAGCAAAATTATTTTTATATTTAGGTGTTTTTGACTATGTAATTTATATTTAGGTACTATAAAGGTACGTTATGATGTCTGATAGTCTATCGATAAGACAGAAAAACATAGTTGTTACTCTTATATAGCTAATTAATCATATATTATTTATATATAATATATATGTATGTATGTATGTATATATATATATATTATATATTATACTATATTATATTATAATAAGAGACATATTTTAGATTTTAGTGGATTTACATAATTATATTATCATATTATCCATGAAATATTGTATGAAAATCATTGTACTTTTATTAAGATACAATTATAATATACAGAGTGTCTCGTGAGGATTTACCCATTGCAATATCTCCCGAAATAATGGTGATATCGAAATTCTCGTTTTGTAATAAGACTCACAGGGATAATAACTACAATTATTTCATATTTTAATTGATTTTAATGTTTTGGTAAAAAAGTTAAAAAATATATTTTTTTATTTAATTATTTCCAAAAAAATTAAAGATAGCCATTTTGTAGAGTTTATTTTTCTGAAAATATTGACGTTTCAAAATGTTATTTTCATTAATTTCCTGATTTTTAATATTTTTTTTAGTTTCGAGAAAAAATACGAATTATTTAACACTAATGTTTTCAAACATGTGACCCGCCGCGGTGCTGCGCCACGCGCATTCCCATACGGCCTGCCCAATACCTTCCGTGTTCCTAATAGTTATAAATTATGATCATATTTTATTTCTTCAAAACTAAAAAAAATTTTAAAAACCAGGAAATTAATGAAAATAAAATTTTGAAACGTCAATATTTTCAAAAAAAAAAAAACTACAAAATGGCTATCTTTAATATTTTTGGAAATAATTAAATAAAAAAATAATATATTTTTAAATGTTTTACAAAAACATTAAAATAAATTAAAAAATGAAATAATTTATTTCTTATCCCTGTGAGTCTTATTATAAAACCAGAATTTTGATATTTCCATTATTTCGTGAGATATCGCAATGGGTAAATCCTCGCGGGACACCCTGTATAGGTACAATGACGTACACAAGCGGAAGATGTGGGGCTAGATCCCTTCCCATTGGCTTTTTTTTGTTTTTGCTTACATTATGTAGGAATGTAGGATGCACTTTAATAGTTTAATGACAAAATTGTCATATTATATGATCTATCGAGCTATTGAATTTTGAAGATTTTGTCAATTATGCTGAATATCATTATATAATTTTATTTTCGTTTATTTGTAGTAAAATAATAATTATTTGGTCAAAAATAGTTGATGACAACTATATTTGATCTATGGTCTATGATTATATTATTTAACTATATTATGTTTGTGTTTAAAATATTATCGAATATTATCGTTGTTACTTTTTATTAAGTTATGAGAATGTGAAATTATTATCGCTTCAGGTTTAGATGGTTCGGTTCAAAGTCTTGACTTTATGGAGTATTGGAGTGGATAATCTTCCATGTTTTATTTGATCATTGATGACAGGGTTTTTTATCCTGTTGTACATGAAACTAACTAGGATGATAGCTATAAGAGCATGTATAATCTAACGGTGCAAGTTTCAAAACGATCGCATAATTTTTACATTTTAAATTAATTTTTAAGCGTAAAATTTGCAATAAATGCCGAAGGTGATTCCACATAATTTGTGTGTAATTCCAGCCATCCACTAAGTGACTACAAGGTCTTTGATCCTTATTGTACATGAAACTGCCATATAGCTTATAGATCATTTGCAATTAACTATGAATATTTAAAACTGATAACGTGGTTGCACAATTTTTAATGAATTTTCATATAAACGGAAAACCGTCATCGTTTGCAATACCTTGGTAGGCTATAGGTACACACACGTAGACCGATTCTTCATATTTATTAATTTACAATTTATGAAAATCTTTACACACGAATATCTCGCTAAATACTGATCTAAAGGGTAGGGGATTTTTCAACATTTCCCCCTCCTGTTTAGGTATGTAGCTTTTCCCTCCCTTTCATGTCTACGCCACTGATTATGTGTATATAGGCTGTATAGTAAATGTTATTTTAGAATTTTAAATATTATTTTATTTATTTCACTACTAATAATAAAAGATACGTGGTGACTCCACGCGTTCTTAAGTGTTACCAAATTTCAACCACATGCACAGATAATGTTATCAAGTTAACAAATTATAACATATTGAAAGATTAGAATTCATTTTCAGACATTTTGTAAATAAAAAAAAATGGTTCATTCCAAATTCTCTAAACGCAAATTATATAACATACAGCTTAGTTGTTGTGAAAATTTATTTTTTATGTTAAATATCACATCTAAAAAAGAAGAATTATAAGCTACTGTTTTTGTAATTCTTTAAAAATTACATAATATATACATGCTATGTTTAAAAATTATTATTAACTAACAGTAACAGCTAGTCCTAGCATAGGTATTTAAAACATAATGAAATAGGTGTAGCGAAGGTGATAATTTAAACAGAGATAAAGATAATACAAAATGGTTTAAAATATTTTATTATGTTTATACATTTTTTAAACAAATAAACAAATCTCAGTCTCTCAATACCCCGACCAGCTTTAAAAAAAATGCGTGTATAATTTACTCATGAATTTATTATGATGATTACAACCTTTTAGTCCTGATCAAAAAAAGGGTCAACACACCCTTGTGTCTACTGGGCATCATGCGTTTGGGTGAATTTTTAAAACATTGTAATGCGTTTGGGTGACCATTTTTTATTATTTATTTTGAATACCCTGGGATGCTGTATTTTATTTTACCTCTTATTTTGACAGACTTAGGACTGTCCGTGAATTCCACGGGTATGATTAAAAATGGATTGTTTATTTATGTGTGTCCGCGTGTAATTAAAAATTGAAATGATTTAGATTTTTTAAAAATGAAGTCAAAATATAATTAAAATTGAAAAAATATATTTGTTTTTTGTTTTATCTTATAATCATTACAATTTTATCTTTTATATTGTGTCGCACCGTCCGCACTGCACGTCAATCACTTGTTTAATAATTTTGAATCCTCAGTACTACGTCGAACCACAACCTTCGCTAACTAATTATGTCTAATCTAAAGATAAATGATAAACAAAATACGAAAAGTGATAATCCCGATCACAAAATTCAGGAATAAAAGAAATATATTGTCTCGCCCAAACACATTATAAGAAACTCGGTTAACTCGCCCAAACACATTACTTTTATTATACAGGTAAAAAGGTAATTCGCCCAAACGCAAACCGCCCGTGTCTACTATATGACTCTTATTCATAATAATCTATAAAAAAATTGAAGAATGTGATATGTAAATCGGATTAATCAATGATCAATAAATCTCAAAATTTACTATACCCATACGTGATATTAATAAAATTTAATTTAAACATTTTTAGAAAACAAAATTAATAAGAAGAAAATTGATAAATTGATGTGTATTGCTGTGTTAATTGATATTGAATTCAAATTAATTAGTTTTCAGCCAAAATATAAAGTTAAATCTTCTTTATTTGACCTATATTTATTCTAATGGAAAATCAATTATTAATTATATATTAAATAGCAATATTGTATACATATTATAGTACACATTACAATTATAATACATTGTAGTCCATCACAGAGAAGACAATGTAGAATAAACGTTAAGTTATAATATATAATATTATGTTAATTTTATACTTACGTGTTTCAAAATACAGAAACTGACTGATTGACAACTATTCAATTTCGTAAGACTTGTATAAATAAACTATAATAAACTATAATAATATACCAAATAGCTAGACCAATGATTCTACGTATTAGCAACTAATAATTTCAACTAGGGTCAGAAAAACATTGGCAATTGGATGCTTAACAACAATATAGGTACCTACCAAAGTTACCCTATATCCCTATAAAATATATATATATATATATATATATATCAAATATATGTGGAACCAGTAGTTTAAGTCTATTATCATTTTTGTCGTGATTTTTGGGGTAAACTTCTATTTATGTATAATTGCGAATATTTATACGTAATACCCTTGTCCTATTTAATGAAACGCATTTCAAATCATTATCAATGAGAAAAAAAACACGACCAAATCAAACATACAGGGGAGTTGTTTTAAGTCTTTTCATACTGCCCAGCATGAGGTATTCGCAGATAAAAGGACGCAATTACTGTCGTGATAATTCAATGGTCCGTCGCATGTGGCGACCCTCTTGAGCACGTCCGATTCTCTAAAACCACTCGTATACTTACACGGGGGTGTACGGGTGAATATCAGACTTTCTCTAACACGACCACCAGACAATTTTAATCTAACAACCGTATAGTACCTATATGTAGTGTAGTACCATAAGCGTTTTATTTAGAGCCCAATTAAAAAAGTATATAAAGTTATATAAACTCGATTCGTAACTTTATTTTTATAATTGAAAATTGTCGACCATTTGTTTACATTAAAGTTTACCGTATTTTTTAAAACGGTGAAATTTTATTAAATATAACATCTTCATACTGTAAACTTTTATATTATACTGCAGCTTATATTTATACTTGTTTGAATAAAACACTAAGTCAATTACAAAAGTAATAAAAATGCTATATTTTTCTGTGAAAATTAATTAAATTGCTCACTCCTATTGAATAACTGAAATATTTATTATATATTTTATTGATATAATTAATATTATACAATATGCTCGATTCATTTTACCTATAAGAAATTCCAAATACCTAGTTTGTATCTTGTTCTGAGAATAAGATTTAACTATTTTGAAATTTATATAACGTAGTTTAAAATATTATTTAAATCTGTTCATGTTCAAATAGAGTAGTTCTAAGTTTGCTTGTAGATGTACTCACAAATCACAATTTTATTTAACATTTAATTGTTGATGAGAATTGAGAAATATTAGTATCTTATTGGATCTTAAGACTAGCCACTAGAAATACTTGTGATAATTTATAACTTCTTTATCTTGAATAAATGTATATAGGTATAATGGCTATAAGTATGGCCTTCTACAATTTTACTTTAATGTCAAGAAATCAATACAATATTCAGATTATTATTATGTCGTTAAGTCTCAAGTACACTCAGCTTATGTATTAAATTATTAAAAGCTTATTTTACCTTTTAAAAGTAAAGTATATACTGTAATACAGTATTTTAAGTGCTGAGAACATAATTTGATATTTATATTTTTTATTTTTGAAGTTGTTTTTATTGAAAACAAACTAATTTACACCATTAATAATTAATATACAAAATTAAAAACTACATCACCATAAATAAATAATAATGAACAAAATATCATCGCAATCAGTGCATGCATTTTAAAAGGATCGTAACTATTAAATTGAAAAACCAGCCTTATTGTTGTATCTATTAAAATATAGCAGAAGGGGCTGAAAAGTTATATAATAAATATAGGTATCTGACATATAGTGGTTAATGGTTATAATGGTAAAAGTTTATAGTTGAAATCTACATACGGATAGCGTAATACTAGTGTAGTTCTGTAAAACATTTCGAAAAAGAAACGAAATTCCAAGTAAGATGAGTGATGAATAAAATGTTGAAATTATTAATGATGTCATTTTTAGTTTTCTAATATAATATACTCATGATATAAATGTTATATTCAATATTACATCGATTAAGTATCTATATAATAAAAATTGGAAAATAATACTAATAATCAATATTTAAAAATCGAGAACTAATAATTTACATTCAAAGATAAAGTGTGATATAGTATCAGAGAATTTTACTATAGGTACTTTCAAAAAATTTAATAAATTAGGTAAAGTTTATAATTTAGTATTTGGTACCTATTTAGTACTTACCTAATATCAGCATAACTGCATAAGCTATTAAACCCTGCTGAATACAAACATATAGGTATCATATAAATCGTACCGTCTATACTTCCTAGGTATATATAGAATATAATATGTATTTAAATGAAATATTTCATCAAAATAATACTGGTTATATTTTAAATTATATTTATTTAATAGAAATTGCATTTTAACATTTACAAGAATTGCACATTAAACTATAAATTTCAGTGGCGAAGCGTGAGTCTATTTATAGGCCGGGGAGACATTGAACTACAAAACTTGAATGAGTGTCTATGCAGGGGAGAACTATAAACCAGAAACGTACGGTTCCACGGAGCGACATATTCAGTAATGCGCTGTATTAAAGGTATATTTCAACTAATTCAACTATTGTTCCGAAAAACGAACTCCACTATATATAGACTCGAATACAATCATAAAAATAGTTTTCAACTCGTATAACTGAAGTGGTCTATAATTGCTTAAATATATCAATTGTAAAAAACGCCATAAATCTATAAAAATAATAACAAAAATCGTAAATATTAACCAGTTTACTATAAAAATATTGAGGTACTTGAAGCGAAATTAAGTACTCTATGGTTTTCAGTACATGATTTGGATTACGATTAATTTTTCTTATAAAAACGTAAGTTACATGGTGATACTTGTATAAATTACTCGTATATAGTGAACTGGTTCTTCACAACTTTAATATTTATCGAATTGGTAAAAACTAAAAAAAAAGGTCCATAATATTATAAAAGAGGATGTGGTGTAGGTTTGGTTTCAGCTATTGGTTCAAAGATAAAATATTATTCATCGAGAATTATACCTATGGACTCCATTGAACTCCATTGGTCTCCTTTATTCTAGTGAAAATAAATATGATCGAAGATTTTGCATTCGAGATAACTATGTACCAAATTCATGTTGTCCATTATTTTTATTTTTGCTAATAACTAATAAGTAAGAACTCTCGTTTAATATTATTAGGCGGTTACAATTTTTTGAATATTTTTATTTCTATTATAATAACTAATAAGTGATAATCATGGTCTTCTATACAATAGTATTCACTCAAATCAATAAGCTGATGTGTTATTTAACTTTACTATTTGCTTTTCGGATTATAGGTACCGACATAGGTATCTAATATGATATAATTATATAAATATATATATTGGACTTGCAATTTGATTTAGTTATTTCTAACGATGCAAATACAATTATTATTATTTGTTAATAATTTAAATACAATAAGTCTAATACCAATGGTTGGTATTTGTAATTATTATCTAATATTAAAAATGTCAAGTGGATTAAAATAAGGCTCTATAGAACTTAATATTTTCATATTATGATGTGAAGGAGTGTTGTTTTTAAAGATTTTACAAAATTATTTATGTATGATTTATTTTGCAGTTAGATACTTATTTTATATAATTGATTAGAATTACTTGTCTATTTCCATGCGAATATATTGATTATTTACCGTGTAAATAATTTTTATGAAATTGGGGCATTTATCAATTTTCAGAAGGCGATATTTTGAAAGGTTTGAATTTTATTGAAGTTCGAATTTTTTACACTACCCCACAATAGGAATCTTAATTATTGTCTTTAATAGAATTTCTTACATATGCAGTTTGATTCCCGAGAAGGCGTATTTATTATTAGTTCAAAAAATATTTTTTTACATTATACCTATCAAAATACTTATTTGAGGCAGAGTGCGAATGAGGTACCGTTTCAATTAATTAAGATTCTAAAATATGTTAATTAGAATAATAAAAGAAATATGCACCTGTACTGCGTAATTCAACATTTGCTTCATTCTAAATTTCTAAATTTATTTTATTTTTAATACAAAATTAAAAGTAGGTACATTACTACATTATAACATAGTTGAAGTCACTGATCGGGTAAATATTTGAAAATAGGTAATAGGTAGGTACATATTTAATAATCAAGAATTAACAGAAGAACCATTATTTTAAACTTAAATTGTATCAATACTATATACCTATACTAACAATTTAAATTCAGTATAACCAAGAATATGAATATGTTCAAAATGGTTGTTTTTGGTGCATGTATGTAAAATCTATACAAAATTAGAAAACTATAAATATTCTTGGTAATAAATTCTGCTTAGAAATTGTTCGGGTAAGATAATTTAAATATATTTTGTATTTAAATTCCATCCAAGCTTTTACCTAGTTCAATTTAAGAAAATATATTGTGAACTTCTACCAAAATTATACTAAGTATGTTATACATATACCTATATGACTGCAGTATATGTGTTAAATATAGATCTTATATAAATAAATGTTATCATTGTTATCAAGCTTATAATACCTACTTAGTATCTATTACAACTACATTATTATAATATGTTATTGTATTGTAGGTATAATCGCGATCTGATTTCTAAATTAATTAATAATATCGACGCACCCCTATACTAATATAGTATAGGTACTATATGTATATAGTATGCTATACTATTATACCAATAGAAAAAAAAAATAACCTGATGAAGTCCAAAAAATAATTTGAAAAAAATATATTTTCCTTCTCATTTTACGGACGTAAGACTCTGTCAGTAAATTTATGTCAACAAATAATAGTAGCTAAAAATGTATTATGTTATAAATATTATTATTATTAAAGGCAGATATCATTACCTAGTACCGGCGATTACGGCTCCTATAAGAGGGAGGAGGCTGTTGGAATGAATTCGTAATTTTTGAAATATTGAAATGATGATACTGATGATAGGAATTCTTATTTTATATGTATTAAAAAATATTTTATACTTGGACCCGCAAAAACATTTAGTAGGTGTTTGGGCCTGCCGACGTTTAACTATATATACCACTGATTTATACTTGCACGGCGGAAATAGTCATTTAATCCTACGTTGTACTTATTTCATGTCTTTACTCGCTATAGTGATAAAATTATGCAGATAAAAAATAAAATAATAATATACAAATCCAATATCAATAATCTGTATACATGTTTTATCGGAATAAATTAGGTACATTACAATCGGACGAAATATACAGCTATGAAATGACATGACATACATATTATAAAATTCCCCATCTGCTGAGACTGGAACTGTAGACTCCACAATTTAATGATTTCAATGAATATTGAACAGGATTTTTTTAAACCGATTAAAAATATATAATGTTAAAAAAAAAATCTTCAACGAGTAGATATTTTTGTCACTATATACAGATTTCCATAATTTTTTCAATACATTTTATTATAGGTATTATGCATTGCGCATTGCACATCACGCGAGAATAATACAATAATCAAAACTATAGCTTACCTGAAGATTTTGAAGTTTGTAAGACGTCTCTGATCAAGTCTCTAATGAGAAACGAAGGTTTGGGGCACTCCATGATGACGTGTCTTTATTTGTTTCTTGATAGCAATGTATATATATATTATATTATATTATATTGCTAAGGTGTACTTATGATATTAAAGCTTCGTATATCGTAAATATATAGAGGTATAATAGGTATATTAAATTACCTATATTTGAAGCGCATACGAATATATTAAAATTGATATCGTGATCTAAAAAGGACGCAGCCGGGTTCAAGAATAATATAGTATTGGCGGGTCGTATCATATACGATACACTATTGTAGACTGTACCGCGGTAGAAGACCGTTTCGCAGCAAGCATATATTTAAGTGGTTTATACCATATTTTGATATTACGTACTGTACCTATAATAGGTAAACGGTAAATAGTAATGCGATATTGCGAAATCGTTATGAGATTTGTAAGAGTATAGGTAATAGTGTTGATCCGCGTATAATATGATATAGTAGGTACTATAATATAATAGTGGTATATGTACTACGCGTCGTCGTCGACTGCAGCGTCCTTGGAAACGTTCGACGAAAAGCTGTTGGCCGTGTAGCGGTGCTCGCCCGTGCGCGGTTGATTAAACTACATTCGCGGTGAAGAGTCGTTAGGAGGAGCTTGTCGGGGTGACACATCGCGTGGTTTACGCACGTACACGCGCACACGCATCTACGTGATAAATGTATACGTTGGTGTATTATATGTAGAAAAACCGACGTTTTTCGCCACCGCCGGCGGACACGAGTATTTTTCCGCTCATGTTTATATTATAATAAATATTATGGTACACGCGTATTACTATTTATTACGCTGTGAAGCATAATTTGCGAGGCGGCCAGCGGTCCACCCTCTCACCACGCCGCCAAGTGGTACATACCAACGCGCCATCGGGAAGGGGGAGGGGTAGTCGTTTACGCGCGCCTGCGGTTGGCCGGTCCGCGTTTTCCGGAGCCCGGCCCTCCCGTTGGACGCCGTCCCCGTTGAAAACGCAAATACGCGCCGCCACCACCGACGCCGCTCTTCTTAATCGCATGTATTATTATTATAATATTTCATCTCCCGAGAACCATAAAATCACGACCAATCTCCGCAGCTTGCCAAGTTTTTCAAAAGGAACATAAAACCGTATCGTTGCTATATAGGACAATTGAAAGTTATACATAGTTTATTAATAAACCTCTGAACAATTATTAACTCCACAATATAATAACGTATAGGTATACATACCTATATTGCGTCTTTTGAGAAGCTATTTAATCCAAAAATTAATTTTCACTATAAAGATTCATGAGATTGACTTTAATATAGTATTATATTTGCTGAACTTAGTATTTTTAAACGAACATTTTTACATTTGGATCAAAAAAATATAAAGCAATAAAGGTATATACGTATAGGTACCTAAAATATGATCTATAGGCTAAAGTATAGTAAAGTAAATATGATATACCTATAGGTATAATAGATCACTTTCGTAATCAATTGCACAGAATATAATACACTATACATAATATTATAAAGTCGTTTTTTGAAATATATATACACTGCAGTGATTCACACTAAACATATTTATCACTAATTTTTCCTTTAATATTAAATCAAATTTAATTTTGATTTTCAGAATTTTTAATCATCGTAGGTATACTTTAGGAAAATATATTTTAAATTTTTTAAAGAATATTGTTTAAGACATTTAACTTATTTTAAATTATACGAGTATTTATATATATAATATAAAAAAAAAGTAAAAATATTACATGGTTTTTTTTTATTAAAGCCGCAACAACTATGTAAGGTTATTGGCATATTATACAATGTTAAAATTAAATTAGGTGCTAGACAATATTATGAATATTAAGTACAATGTAGATTATTTATAAAGGTATAATGTTAAAATATATAGAGGTACAGCATTGGAAGTGAGAGAAAGATGAAAATAAAAAATAAAAGTAAAAATAAAAAACAAAAAAATAATACAAAGTACAAAATAGATACAAATACAAATACAAATGTCAGATAAGGTTATACAATTTGGTTATTTTAAGAAACTTTATGATTTTGACAGTATTTTCATGATTGGGTCCAAGTGCTTCATATATTACATGGTTTTATCTGGGAGTATTGTACCTACTATTGTCTATAATAAAACGTAGATATACAATATGCATACCCACTGTACAATATTTTGTTCCAGCAATGTAAATATGATGTTCTTTTGGAATATGTAACTTCAGAAATTGCGCTCCATATAAGTATGTTTAACATCTCAGTAATTGAAATTCTACCGCAATGATGTCTTTCACAAAACATCTTATAAACTTAATTTATAAACATCCTTATTAATAACAGTTTAATAATACAACCACAATATGCATGCATTATTTATTCCTATATGAATCATTAATCTATTCGTATTTTGCTATAATATAATAAGATATATTACATGTTGTAACATGTTTGGAACTAACTGCTTAATTAATAATTACACGATCATATAATGGACATTAATTATTTATTATATAATATAAAAATATAATATACATACTACATAGGGACAAATAGGATCTAATATGTTTAAATAAATTCAACATACATTTTGAAAAAGTAATATTTTATAACATACTATGTGCAGTTGAAGTTAACAAAATATCTTAATTATTCATCGATTTGCATGACATAATGATGAAATTAATGCTGAGTCGTTTGACAATCTAGTAAAAACACATTTGAATTTAATATTTTCTGAGCTGATACAAATCATTTCAGACATTTGAGTAATATTAATTCAATTATATACACCAATTTTAAATGAAGATAATAGTTGTGTATAGTTGATTCAGAGTAGTTAAGAAACTGTTTGACAATTAGTTTATAAAGTTGAACAATATGATAAAAATAGATAGGCTGAGTGAACCATCTTTAATATTACATTCTTTAACACTACATTCTTATCGTTTTCTTTAAGAATATTTATCAAGATATTAGAAAATGGTAAAATAATTTTTCATAAAGTATGTCGATATAATTTTAATAAGTATTGAGAAGAAATGTTGTGTTTTATTTCATTGCATAATGTAAGACTCTGAGAAAATAAGTGACTATATAGGTACTATAGATTTCCTGTAGAGGGTATTCAATAGATTTTATTGATTTTTTAATGTTTCAGTGGACATAAGCATATAGGTATATTCAAACATTATAGTAAGTGAATTAAACTATAACATATATGTCATTATATATGTTATGAAATGAGGGCCATATAATCGGGGTTGGTAAATTGAGTCCCAAATGACCCTAACTCGGTAAATTGAGTCCCGGGGAAAAATAGGTAGTAGCGGTAAGTTGAGTTCCAGAAAAGATAAGGTAGTAGGTAATTTGAGTCCCAGGGAAAAACGATTTAAATACATTTAAAATTTAAAAATATGCACTATAAAATTGTTATTTGTGATTTGTGGACATTCATTGACTGCATGTAAATGATTTTGAAAATAGCAACATGCATTTTTATTAATTATATAATTATTTTTTATGCAATCAAAATGCATGTTGCTATTTTCAAAACCATATACATGCAGTCAATGAATTGTTCACAAATCATCATAAATACAAATTTTATAGTGCACATTTTTAAATTTTAAATGCACATAAATTGTTTTTCCTTGGGACTCAAATTACCTACTAACCTACTGCCTTATTTTTTCCGGGATTCAACATACCTACTACCTATTTTTCCCCGGGACTCAATTTACCGCTTTCAAAATGTACCAAACTTATCTCGGACTCAATTTACCTAGCCCCCATATAATAGAATTAAATAGCCACTGACAAATTGCTTAAGAAATTGAGATGCTAAATCATTATATATATAGATATATTATGTATACTGTATATAACAAGTATCAGGACACATTACAATTTTAATTGCATAGCAGGTATACCTGCAATAGTAAAAAATGGGAGTACAATTTTTTATAGTTATTTTTTAAGACTATCTGACTAAAATATAATAAAAAGTCCTCTTAGTTCTGTGGCTATATAATATTAAATATCGTCTATATATGATGGTTCTAGTATAGGCAACAAATCTCAGAAGGTATACCTATATGCTACATATACGATCTAATTTTTTTTTAAATTTTAAAATAAGACGGAGCTAAACATGATCAGCTGCCGAGCATAAAATGTACCATATTATACGCATGCATCACTTGTAAGACGAAGACTACAACACATGCATGGTGTATAGCATCCTCTTATTATAAGGTATATTCATCTATATTGAATGGAGTTTTTGAAACCCATGAAAAATTCCCATAGGAATCATATTATTTGGTAATTCTTTAAAATTAATAATGGAAACTATAATATGGTTCACAGTTGGCTTTTAGAGATTTTTTTCTATGGCAAGTCCATCTTAAATATCATTAATATATAATTGTAAGTTTAAGGAATCTTGCTCAGATTTTATAAATTCTACTAATTTGTAATCGTCGGTAAAGAGAATATAGGATATTAGAATTAGAGATAACATTAAAAAAATTATTTATAAATATATTAAAAAGAAAAGTTGACAGGTGGTCTTGAGGGACACCAGAAGCATATAGAAGGAACATAATACAGTGTAACCTCCTTTAACGGACACCTCTCAATAGCGGACACCTCCAAATAACGGACGGAATTTTGGGAACGGTGAAATGTGTACTCACTATATTTCCCCTCTTAATAGCGGACACCTCTAAATAGCGGACGACGTTTAAGCGACCGAGAGTGTCCGGTATTTAGCAGTTTCACTTTACTATGTAAAGGTAAATTTTAGATACTTAATATGATTTGGTTACGTCCTGCAGATTGGAATAATGATTATAGAAACAATTTTTGTAAAGAACCGGAAAATCCAAATATCTGCATAATTTTCTAATAAGAATTACGTGATTAACCTGGTTAAATGCCTTAAAAAATCAGTACCTATAGATATATAATATCAATTTATGCATCCGCTACAAAAGAATGAACAATTAATATACATATATGTTACGGGAAAAAGTCGAACTCGGGCAAACCTCAAAAATGTCCGGTCAAAACGCGAACTGCCTACAATCCTTGGGCAAAATGTCATATTTCGGCTTTTGACAGGGCAAACCTAGTTATGATTCATAACTTATGAACAACCTCATTTGAGAAAAACTGTATACTGACTTTTATCGTAAGGGCAAAACTGTAGTGCTTTATAATATACGTCCGCTAATATTAAATACAAATAGTGATTTTTATCGTACGATTTTATTACGCGATTATAAATGTGTCTATTATGTGTAGCAACAAATAAACAAAAATATAATTTTTTTATTATTATTTATGTGTATTCAATTATATTTTTACAATATTTTATGATAATTATTTATTTTTATTTAATATTAGTGAAGTTATTTAAGACGCTACGGGTTTGCTCAAATGAAGTTTAATATTATTTAAATGTATTCATTTTTATACGAGTACCTACTTAATATCATTATATTTTTATTATTATTTAAGTGTATTCAATTATATATTTGTTTACAATAATATTTATTTTATGATTATTTGGTTTTGCCCTTACGATAAAAATCAGTATACAGTTTTTCCCAAATGAGGTTGGTCATAACTAGGTTTGCCCGATTTCGACTTTTACCCGTAACATATATATATCACTACCTATCTTAAATATTTTTATCAACAATTGTATAAATATACCTATAATATATATATATATATTCTATATAATATTACCGAAATATATTTTTATATTTAAAACGTTATATATATCAATATACCACAGTCCACAATATTTAAGCTTAGAATTTGAAATAATTACACTTATTACACGGAAAAAAAAAATTACTAAAATATTATAGTTAAGCAAATTATAGTAAATTTAACTATTTAATAGGTAACATAACTAAAATTATTTACTTATTATAACTATAAAAATATAGTTGTTTGTTATGGTAATGTTTACTATATTTTATAGTTAACGCGGTTTTTAATGTTTGAATTAACTAACAAATATAGTTAAAATAGTTTACTATTATTAAAAGTTAAATTAACTATAAAATTAAGCATAAAGTACTAATATTAATAGTTAAAAGGACTATAAAATTAAGTATTAAGTATACAATGTATTACATAACATTGTTCTGGAAAAATATGATTTTCCCTATTAGTAATCAATTCATTTAAAATCATTTACACTTTAATGCAGGAACTGTTCTGTTAAATCGTTAAATGGTCTATACTTGACATTCATCTTGTCCGGAGAAAATGGTATAGTTTTAACAATTTTAAACGAACTCAACTAACAGGTTAATGCCATTACATAATACATATAACACCTACTCGTTAATCATTATAACATATCGCCAATTATCTTCTTTGAAAACTTTACGATTAAGCTCATGTTCGTCTGTATTTTACACAAGTGAATACTGAATGCTACGAAAAAATTTAACATCATTCGAGGTATTTAATACTAATTGAGTATACGCTTACGCGGTATCAAATAAAATTACTACGAATGTAAAATTTATAACTTACAGCAGATATTAGGTGAGTACTTAGAGTTGTAAATATTGCAATTATTAGCAATCTGACCAGTGGCTATGACTTAACGACGGCCCATCTGTGGTAATCACTATTCAGTCAACAGTAAACAGCGAAACAGTCAACATTCATAAGTTCGACGACAGACGACAGTATTGTTTAAAAAATAGTGTGATATTTTTTCAGAAGGCAAGACGGTAAGTTTTTATTTGATTTGATTTATGTAAAAATAATATTAGGTACGTTATATTTTAAAAAGTTTTTGTTTCATTATTCAAATTCAAATTAGTTTCAATTTAAGTGATGATATATATAAGGCATTGAGTAAAGTTTATTGCTACTAATTATACAATTTTAAAAGAATAACTTATTTAGCCAAAAAAAAAATTAAACAAATATTTTTAACATTATTTTATTTTGTCCAGTTCAATGTTTGCAAATTTAACCTCCAAACCGGTACATAGTCAAAATTAATTAATTTACGATTATTTTTTATATATTATATGATACGGCCAATGGGGGGCATGGCCCCTGTGCCCCCCTTGGCTACGTAACTGTACTACACTACCTAGGTAGTACATTGACCATCGTCCATTATAATGTACAAGCATTATACACATGTATAGTATACAAAAATATAAATATGTATAAAAATGTATGTACAAATATATTTATAGGTATACCTATTATACCTATTAGCATAATATAATATAATATTTTTATCTTATATCAAACAGATATTTTAGATTCACTTACTTGGTTAAAACACAATGTTGAACCAGAATTTAAATTATATTAGCTATGGTCAGAATGTTCATTATCGTTTAAGCAAACCTAATATTGATAATAATGATAATCTTAAATATCCTGCATTAAAAAAACCAACAGGTCACATACTTGTAAGTTAAATTATACAAATTATTAACAGTTTTTATTTCATTACCTATATACTTTTGTATGAACTTTTTGTCTTTTTATAATATGTAATTATTTATAATGCCTACAAGTATTAATTTATCTAATATTACAGTATATTTAATTTTAACGAAGTCACATACATTTAAAATGTTTAATACTTGAGAGATATTATTTTTAATTATTCCATTTTAAATATGATTAGGTATTGTAAAATGTGCCTATTAAAGAGAAATATTTAATCTTATTTTAGATTAATATGGATTTTGATCATTTATTTCCTAACAAAGACCAATGCCTTATCCAAAAATTTGACATTTTTAAAGAAAAGTTGAAAATATATTTGAAAAACAGAGAAAATAATTTGAATTTGAATGAACAAAACTTAATAACAAAAATCTTAACACCTGATATATTAGGCAAGTTTTTATTATAACCGCATAATACTAGCAATAATAGAATAATGTTACCTATCTACTATAACTCTATAATTCATTATTATAATAATTTTAGGAGATGATGACTTAGCTGTAATACAATTATTGCCTTACCTGTTCAAGCCAGTAAATATTAAAGTCCCCAAAAAGACAACAAATGATGGGAATGTTTCAAAATATTTTATGAGAAAACCATCGAAACTGGAACAAGCTAGTGCTGTCATAGTTAACATTACTGTAAGTTTAAAATAATTTATTGATTTAAGTACCTTAAATTTTGGCCTTGGATAGTTAAAGGGCAGATTAGTTCATAATTTTTAGCATATCAAACCAAAATAACATTTTTTTAGTTTAACCACAGAAAAAATTAGGTACCTATATGGCTATATATAATATATAGGTATACTATATACATTTAGATTTGGTCTATTTTTTTGGTTTAACATTAATATTTTTTTATAATACCAACAAAGTCATATGGCAATATGACATGCTGACACACAGTCATAGTGTCACACAGATATAACAATAACACTAATTACATTCCTATAATATAGGTAGTATAGAAATATGTGTAGTGTACCTACCTATTGTGTATAGTCATGTCTTCATCATTTTTAGTAGTAGGTATATATTATTTATATCAAATTATAAAAACTTGATTTGTATATTCTAAATTATTATATAGCATATATGTCTTTATATACCTAATGTAATTAAGGTACCTAACTTTAATCTATAATTTATTGTTTATTACACATAGAATGTGAATGATCTCAAGATTACTCATGAACGTAAAATTTACAGAGCATTTAATTGCGGTCTAACGGTTCAACCATATGTTGTCATTGTTGGGAATCAAGAATCAAATTCAAATGATAAAATTGGCTACTATACAGTAATAAATGATATTTATTATAACACCCATTAAGGCACTGGATATATGTTTCAAATCATTTCATGCATTAAATTTGCATTATCCCCAAGAAGCTGAACAAATTTGGTGGTTTATTCAAGATTATATTTTTTAAATAACTGATGAATCAAAAAAAAAGTTTATAGGCGTACAAAGTATAATAAAATATTTAGAATCAATGTAGGTGATTATTATTACATAACTGTAATTCCTAATAATTAATATAATGCAATAAATGTATAACTTAAATTTAAACAATTTCTATTGTAATGTATTAATATATACCTAGGTAGGTGGGTATTAATAAATAATATTTGAAGTTAAAAAATAATTTTTGTCTAACTATTATCTATAAAGAAATTAAAGTATGTTTTAGATATTTATATTTACATTTTTCTTTCGGTATACATTTTCTATATTTGTATAATACATTAATATTTAATACTATACCTACCTTTTGATATAATATGGTTTAAACAATATGTACACTACATGCACTATGTAGATTGTAGATATAAATGTATATTTTTATATGTATTAATTGCATTTTTATATTTTTAATTTAATACCTACTATACCTACCATTAATATTTATTTATATTACTATTTACATATTATTTGCAAATAGTTAAACTTTTAAAGTACTGTACCTACTTATAAGTTATAATACATACTTAATAATTTATATTTAAGTTTATGTACCTATTTGTTGTTGTTAATATTTGACATTTTGTATTGTAATTAAAATTTTCAAAATGGTTAATTGCTTTTTATGTAATTACGAGGCGCAATGTATAAATCATTTATTTATACATTTTAATTTATACCACGATTTAAAATCAATTAAAACATTAAATTGTCCATTACAGGATTGTCTTAGAATTTTTAATAATATAGATACATATAAAAGACACCTTAAACAGCATGATTTTGATTCTAAATCAAAAATTACTATCAATTCTCAACTAATGTTAAATAATAATTCGACAAACGCACCTGTGTTCGTTGAAGATACATCAAATATAAATTTAAATATCTTAGATGATATTAATCAAAATTATAATATCCCTCAAATATATTTTGTTTCATGGGTAATCATCAATGGAGTTTCATATAACACTAAAAATATGTCTGTAATTATTAATATGTGTGATGAAAATAATGATTTATTCCCTTTATTTGGATTGATTAAATGTATTTTTATTATAAAAAATGAGCCATTTATTATATATAAATTGTTTAATAATATTAACTATGATGAACACTTTGGTGCGTTTAGTCGTTTAGTGTAAAGTTTTCTTCCAAATTAAGTCATATAAAAATTAATGAATTAGAAAATCTTTTTCCAGTTCACCATAAAAGTATTTCTAATGGAAATATATTCATAAAAATGTTATTATAATCATAATTATTATACTTGTAACTATATGTATCTATATAAAAAATGTTGTTTATCATATTAATATATTACACACCCCATCATACATCCCGTATTATAAATTGTAACGATTTTAATTGTTATTTTAAATGTTATACCTGCCTAATGTTTTTAAGTGAAACTATGTTATTTTATTAGGCACTTATCTACACAGTTATCATGTATAAAATTTATTTTCAATAAAAAAAAAAATGATGTTTAATAAAGCTGTTTTTTATATTTTTTTTTGTACTTCACTCATTCTCAATCCTCTAATTGATTTGCAATTGATTTAAGTTGTATATTATAATAATTAATATACATATAAAGGTAAAAAAAATAAACTAATTTAATGGGAATTACTTAATGGTTACTATAAATAATAGTAAATAGATATTATTAAAAAAAATATCAATAAGGATTATGTACTACAATTTATAGTTATAGTTATTTCAAATTGTAGTTCAGTCAACTATTTTTAATAGTAAACTCTTATTTATTTCTAGTAATTGTCACTAAGCTTATAGTGGACATAACTATAAGTCTTAATTAACATAACTATGAGTCTTGGTTAACATAACTATGAGTCTCGGTTAACATAACTATGAGTCTTGGTTAACATAACTATGAGTCATGGTTAACGTAACTATAAATATTGTTTAAACAAACTAAATTAAAAAGTATTTAGCACTATAAAAATATAGTAAAAATTACTGCATATTTCAGTTCGAATAACTATAATAACTTGACTATAATATTTTAGTAAATCTGACTAATATTATAGCTGTCCCTATAGCAACTATAAAATACAGTCAATCCTACTACTTTTATAGTAAAAATAACTGTTTTGTTTTTTCCGTGTATATAGATAAAATTGTTATTAAATATTACTATAGGTAATATTGTAATGATTAATAACTTTAATAGATAGGTGAGTTACACAAATGATTTATATGATAATACATATTTATTTTATTTACATACTTTATCTACAAGTGTTTTCTATAAAATATATGTTTCAAAACGAAAAAAATATTAATGCATTGTTAGTTTGTTACTTAATTTAAAATTACATAGTACTTAAGAAATATGACCAACTAAATAATTCTTTTTTTTAACTTTTTAAATCATTAAATTTCATTTTTTATCTATCATAATTTCATCTCTATGGACCATCTACTCTTTATGATTCAAAACACTGCAGACAATTAAAAAAAAAATTATTATTAACACTAATTACTCGTTAATACTATATAATTATATTATTTATAATTAACAGGATGAAATATCATAGTTATTTTTCTATTTTTCTGTTACAAAAATATATTAATTTACTTTTTATAATTTTATATTAGATTAAACTTGACTTAAATTTGAAAAAAACATGTTTCTTAATTTTCTTATTAGAAATGGTAGTGTATATTTCGTATAAAATGTATACAGCCTCTTTAATAAGGTATGTACGTATTTAGTTTTTAATTTATACATTTAATAATTAAAATACATTTTTATAATTGTTGATAGTAAATCACAGAGAAAAGCTGGAATTAATTGAAATTTAATTAACAAAATTGAACACAAAAGTAGACAGCTCGTTATATTTGATCATCTGGCAAAATGCTATAACTTGTATGGAAAAGTAAATTATAGGTCAGACTATACAAAAAAAAAAAAAAAAAATGAAAGGAAAAAGAGGTACAAACAAATGAGAAGGGGATGGAAATAATATAAAGTATCCGTAGTCAAGATTTACCGCAGAGTTTTTTTTCTTCATTTTTTCGTATTTTCATGAAATCGCTGCTATTATATAATGCAATTCATCCGGTGAAATATTATTTTGATGCTCGTTATTTTTTACGGCGTCATTCACTCAATTCAAAGATTATTCAGCAAACGCGCAATTCTTTTGCCAAGTGCTTTATACGCTTGGGAAATCTCGGTGCTTTTATCATTCTCTACAAAATATCAGTTTATTAAATTTTAAATAATTTTTGTTAATGTTAAAGTATACATAAATGAAGCAGTATTCATGCTTACGTACTCTATATTTATGATTGTGAGAAAAAATATATATTTAAACAAAATTTAATTGGAAATCAGAATTAATATACTAAAAAAATACTTAGTATTTTAAAAATTTACGAATATACCTATACCACCTATCAATGAAATGTTATTAATTATTTATGTAAATTCGTAAATACATAATATTATAATATTTTCATATTTTATTCTTTAAGAAATTCTAGCAAAAATACCTTCTATATTTACGATTAGAAAAAAGTAACACATTGATAAAATGTAACGCATATAATTTCAATTATAAAATCAGTATGAAAGATAAAATAGCGTATATAAGTATAGGATTAATTAAATCCATTTTTTTTAAATTTGTTTGAACTGAGGAAATATTAGTACCTATATAAATGATTAATAATATAAATATTTACAAAACAATGCAATATTTTTTTAAATTTTAAATTGTTTTATTGCATAATGAAATTATATCGAACACAAGGTAAGTAAATGTGATGATAAATGATAATGTAGCTACAAGAGAGAAAAACACATGTTCATAGAATGAAATAACTCAAGTAACCTGCTATTGTAGGTATAGGTACTTCAAAAAATAATAAACATAACTTATAAATAATAGATAATAGTAGGCGCAGTCTTAAATAACCATTCATATATATAGGTAATACACATACAAAAGTACAAACAAAATAAAAAATGGTAAATATTAAAAACCGTTTGTATTAGGTATACTTAATCCGCCTAATTTGTAATTGGATGTTATATGATCCCTTATATATCGTATATAATTTCATGACATATATAAATGGATTATATTATAGTCATAATAATCATCACAGGTACCTATATTATATGCATCTTTATTCTTTGTGAATTACAATAGTAATATTATATTATAATATAATTTTTTTTTTTTTATACCAGTGCGTGTTCTACCTCCGACTGAACAACACGTGTATATCTTTCGCAACCGTGCGCTTTTATAGCTTCCGATAGCAATTCGTTAATTATGCTGCTGGTTGACGTCCAGGTAATATGATCATTATAGTTGTATTATCTAACGTGGATTACACAACGTAATGGGCAATAAAGATGCAATAGGCAAACCGCCTATAACAAAAAAAAACATTTATCAGAAATAACACTACCATTCCCCCGAAGTCACCGACTGTTAAAACATTATCCAAAACTACTGCTAAACAAATCCCGACCTACGGCGGAGCAAATACTCTACTTAAAAACCAAAGATCTAATAGGACTAACGCAAATGGCACCGTAGACAAGAACGTTCTCATTTCGCCGTGTACACCCTCTGCTTCAACCTCCACTGGCATCGATGCTCATCATACTATTGTCGCCACTAATCACCATGATAACCTCTCCTTCTCTGATAACCAAAACGTAATTGCCAGTAACGTCGACACATTCAATCCAACTCTTTAAATAGCTTAAAACAACCGTTCAGTTTTGCCTCAATTACGGCAAACGAAAAAACTCCGTCTAGGGAGCAAGCAATCGTCTTTAACTCCATAGAAGGTGTGCTGCCGCACATAGAATACATATTAGCCATAGGAAAATTGACCTCTCCACGAAACATAATATTCACGTAAAGGATATCAAACAATCGTTTCTGTATATTTCTCTCCAACAAAGAGGCCTTTGAAACACTTCTAGAAAAATCCAAAATAATCTCAATAAACGAACACACAATCCCTATCCGCAGATTGATTAACCCAGCAAAAAAAATCACGATATCAAACGTGTGTCCATCTATACCAAATCAAACTATTCTCGATGCACTAAAAAATATCAACATAATCCCAGTCTCACATCTAACCCACATAAAAGCTGGTATTAACATCGAGGGATATGAACATATCCTTAGCTTTCGCCGTCAAATGTTCATTAATCAAGAAGACATCACAAAACTACCAGGATCGTTAGTTATCAACTTTAATCAAACTTAGTTTAGAATATTTTTTACTGATGACAGAATTAACTGTTTCTTATGCAAGGCAGTAGTACACACGTCTGCATCATGTAAAAAACAAACCCCATCTAGCTGCATACCAGATACACATATCACCAATAATTTTCAAACCTCACTCAACATAATTAAAACCAACGATGATCAACCAGTAGAGTTTTTAGAAGATATCCAGCTCCCCGAACGCTCCCCAATAGACGCAACTCCTCTACAAAACATCATGGACTGGAATGAGGAAAAACAAGATGAATCTTTACCTTTACCTTTATCACCTTTACCTCTACCCAGCACAATCAACGTAACAACTCAAGAAACAATGGAAACATCAACCCACACCAACTTTAAAAGACCACTATCTGATATTAACACCAAAATCTCCTCCCTCCCCCACAGCACCAGGCATCCAAATATCTCTCAATCAACCCGACAAAAAAAAAGCAAAAATCCGCTCTAGAACCAACTCTCTAACCTCGACTGAAGATAACAAATTGGACTCCATGCTAAAGCCAGCAGCTGCATTTTTTGCTAATAGTGAGAACACCTCAGTTACACTGGATCAATTTAAATATTTTTTGGAAAACTTTAGAAACCCTAATATTAGCATCCACACACTATGTAATGAGATTAGTTCTAACATCTCTGAAATGCTAGATTTAGTTGAAAAAATTCGTCCACTAATCACTGATCGTGCAATGAAGTCCAGACTTACTACAGCATCTAACCTATTGTATAAAACTCTCCCCCCAAAATAAGCAAAATCAGATCAACAATAACAATTCCATTTATCTATACTATCAAATATATTTGTAAATAATATTTTTTTTCCTCTTTTAATCAACATGTCTTTAAATATTATACAATGGAACATAAATGGACTAGTTAAAAAACTAAGCAACATCCTGTAACGGAGTACGACATAAAACGGTCCTTTTCAGGACCACTAACAACTAAAAACCACATGCAACACATATTAAACGCAGTTCCAAACGGCAGGTTTTACATAGTAAAGTTTCAACGGTATGACGAGGAAAAACCGCACTGAGCTAGTAACAGCCACCAGGCAACGATACGATGATGACTCGTCATACCAACAATCTACAAACAATCAGCAACAACTTTACCGATCCAAATGGGTATATATACCAGTAGATTTCAGAAACTCTTCACTCTTCAACTTCATCTCTAATCGTCAACAAGTCATCAAGAACTTACTACACCGACGACTAGAGACCAGAAGAACAACCTACACCGACTCTACAGCTCAAGTTCAGATCGCCGAGCAGACCAGCGTCGAGGCGAAGCGAACGCAGCGTGACCAGAATCAGCCGACCAATAATAGTCGGAGAACGAAGACCATCGAACCGGCAGCAACAAATTCGACGACGTTGAGTATCCGGGACGACAAGTGAAACCACCGGACCGAACGTCGTACAACATTATATACGCGATTGCTGTCATCGATCCCGTTCTCTCCCTTACCGACCACTTGCTAAAGTACCGTCGACCCGAGCTCCTTTCCATCAAGTAGTAGCCGCTTGTACAAGCTACGCGCTACTGGTGGAGGACTCCTTCCCAGATCTTATAACTCTATATAATATAATTATCTCACACCCATTATATGTGATAGGACCGAACGATAACATCGTCGGTCGAACACGAGCTCTCACCGCGTCAGTCCGCTTGTGTAAGTCTGACTGACGCATCCGTGAATCTCACTCCTCCCAGATATTGTACAAATATTAAATAATATATTACTTGATTAAATAAAAGACCAGCCATTAAATCCTAAAACCAAGGTATATTTATTTCTACAAAGAACGGTTGGTACTTAAACTTACCACACCGTATCAACTGGCGCCCAACTAGTAACTCAGAATCCACGACAAAGACCGAACAACAAAATCAGTCATAATGACGCGAACAAATAAGAAGAATGTGCAAGAAACCCCAACACACGAGACAACTAGCGAGAAGATAATCAGATTAAATGAAAGAATTGTAACATTGACCGAAAAAATGGAAGCCCAAGAGGAAAGACATAAACAAGTAATCAGTGAACTAACATCTGAAATGATAAAAATGAAAGAAGAAACATCAGCAATTAGACAATTGATAAATGACACGGATACAAGAATTACCATTGAAACTGCAAAACGTGAAAAAGAAATGATTACGTTAAAAAACACACAACAAGAGGAATCGTACACCAAACCGAACACCGTCGAAATGACAATGCCAACATTTAGTGGGAATGCAAACGAACACCCGAAGAATTTTTTGAAAGACCTAAGCTCGTATATGTTATATAAGAAGGTCACACCAGCAGACAAAATAATTCTTATCGAGAATTGTATGCGCGGGAACGCAGCAAAATGGTTCAACATGATTAAAGACGCAACACCGACGGAAGACACATTTAAAACACTATTTCTAAAACACTACTTCTCGGAAGATAAGCAGTGGGACATATTCATCAGATGTACAGAAGCAGGGAAAAAACCAATTAGTAGTAACTTCCAAGAACACTTCCATTACTGGATGGCCGAATTAAAATACTTGGACTCGCCAAAAATGGACGAGACACAGGCCATAAACTTAATTACGAAACACTTCCCAATAGCAATCCAAGCATACATTCAAACCACTCAAGAGAAAAAATTTTTGAACGTATGGGAGAAGTTAGGAGAACTAGAGAATGGGTATAGCAAACAAGCAACTAGCGACCAACAAGAAGAACAATATACGGTGCAAAGAAGTCGACCACCACAAAGAACCACAAACTCTTTCAATAATCGATTCGGACAAACACAACGTAGTCAACTAAACAACCAACCACCGACAACACGTCAAATGAACAACTTATCACAAAAAGGAGCGGATATGACGTCTAACGTGGCGACACACGGACAACAAGCACAGATCAACAATAATTTCAAGAAAACCATTAAACAAATCACATTGACTGAAGAAATCAATGACGACGAGGAGATAGAAGGAGACGACACAGAGGATACTGATCAAAAAAACTACGAACAGGGGACTGTGGAATCAGACTGACCACAGTACGTAACACCCCAAGTCCAACGAAGATCCGCACAATCAGTTACTACAAAACTAAACACAACGGGAAAGATCCAACACAGCACCTGGTCGAGCTAGACACAACCGAGTTAATAAACGAAGACGATTTTGACACAGCAACTCAACAACCCGAATTGAAGGGATGTCCTTACGTAGACATCGTGATAAAGGAAAAGAAATACGAAATGCTAGTTGATTCGGGTGCAGAAGTAAGTGTGATATCCGCCAAGTATGAAGATGAGATACGACAGGACATACACAATATACCAACACTCCCATTAGTCGGAATGTGTATACACTTAGCAGTCGGTGAGAAACCGACAAAAGTGACAAGACAAATACTCATACCAACAAAGATCGGCGAAGTCACGATTCATACACCGTTCATCATCGTAGACAATTTGAATGAAAACGGAATTTTGGGGAGTGATTTTTTGGAACTTAACAACGCAACAATAAATTATACACAGAACAAAATAACACTGATCACAGCTGCCGGAAATACATCTCTGACAATAAAAAAGAAGACAACAAAGACATCTCAATTAAGGGTCATCTCAACAAAATCAATCAAAGAACCAGGAACAAACAAACAAATAAAGACCATGCAACCGCAGGAACAAGAATATATAGACACATTACTGGAGCGTTTCCACGACGTTTTTAGAGATACACCCGGAGAAGCCAAAGGGTACGAGTGCAAAATCAAGTTAAAAGACGAAACACCAGTAAACCAACGACCATACCCGATACCGATAGCAAAACTAGCTGCAGTGGAAGCGGAAGTAGAAAAGATGATAAGATTAGGGATCATAGAAAGGTCCAAATCTCCATACTCCATTCCAATTGTACCAGTTTTTAAAAAAAACGGAGAAGTCAGACTTTGTTTGGACGCACGTAAAATTAATGAAAAAATTATACCTGATCGAGAATGTCCAACAGCAATCGAAACAATATTAGCGAAATTCAGTAGGGTAAAATTCATAAGCACACTCGATCTACGGTCAGGTTATTGGCAGATCCCGTTAGCCAAGGAGAGTCGGGACCCATGTTCATTCTTGGTAAACGGACGAAACTACTCATACAAACGCATGCCATTCGGACTAAACATAAGTGGATCAGAATTTCAGAAGTGTATGGACTACATACTTGGCCCACTGTTACACACCTTCGTAACAATATATGTCGACGACATATTGATCACATCCGAATCCATCGAGGAACACTACGAACATATATATACGGTACTAGACAAATTTAAATTACATAACATAACGGTAAACTTAGAAAAATGCCAATTCTTCCGGACTGAAGTCAAATTCCTAGGACATATAATATCCGAAAAGGGCACACATATGGACCCGGAAAAAATTGAGACAATCAGAAAATTTAAAACACCAACCAGAGCAAAAGAAGTACAAAGGTACTTAGGATTTATAAACTTCTATAGACGATACATTGACAAATTCGCGAATATAATAAAACCACTTATCGAACTAACAAAAAAAGACAGCACATGGAAGTGGGAAGAAAAACACGAGGAGGCGTTCAAAAAGTCGAAACAAGTATTCATAAATGAGGTGATAATAGCATATCCCGACTTTACAGAACCTTTGTATATGAACACGGACGCATCAAACACAGCAATAGGGGGGGAGTTATACCAAATACTACCCGGGAATGAGCATGCAACACTGGGATTTGCAAGCAGAACCTTAAGAACAGCAGAAACCAGATACACGACCACGGAAATCGAGGCATTGGCATTAGTATATTGTTGCCAAAAGTTCAGACAATATTTGATTGGCCACAAGGTAATAATACTTACTGACCACCATGCACTAACGTTCATTAGAAACTGCAGACTCACCAACGGAAGACTAACCAGATGGACTTTGGCGCTACAGGAATATCAGTTAGAAATTCGGCACATTCCAGGGAAACAAAATATTGTGGCAGATACTCTAACAAGATACCCCAGAACGGACGACGACCGTCAAGAAAAGAAAATATCAATAAACAAGATTGAGACACAAAAGTATAGCACTGAGTTAAAAGAAATGATCTTAGAAATAGGAAAATGGCAAGAAAACGACCCTCATATAATGAAAAAATACAGTACAACTAACACACATCTAACAAAAAAAGATGGTATAATATTTTCAAAAAACAAACCAACGGACAACTGGAGGGTAGTAGTACCATTGCAAATAGCAACAAAGCTTACACAGGAAACTCATGAGATCATGGGACACCCAGGTAGGTATAAAACATACCACACGTTAAGAGAAACATGCATTTTCAAAAACATGCATAAAATAACCGCTCAAATAACCAGATCCTGTGACACCTGTCAGAGATGTAAACCCATAAACTTTAACGCAAAAGGACAACACACATCACACAAACCAACAGAACCATTCGAAACTGTGTCGATCGACTTGATGGGTCCTCTCCCCACAGGACGCGGCGGGACACACTACATCTTGGCGATCCTAGACACATTCTCCAAATTTATAAGATTGTATGCGTTGAAAAAAGCCACTACGAAAGCAATCATCAACAGAATCGAAAACGACTACATACCAAACACGGGTAAACCGAAGTCGATTCTTACGGACAACGGAACACAGTTCACCGCTACAAGCTGGAAAAAAAAACTACAAGAACTAGGGATCGAGAAAAAACATTCGACTAAATACCACCCACAATCAAACCCGGTGGAACGATACAACCGGGAGATTGGCCGATTATTACGGACCTACTGCCATGACCAACATACAAAATGGCCGAACAAACTCGATCAAATAGAGGAGTGGATGAATAAGTTAAGGTCAGAAGTTACAGAATTAACACCATGGGAGATAATTAAAAACGAAATACCAAACCAACCAATAAAAAAATTAATCAAATTCCCAGAGCAGCCACCAAAAAAGGGTAAACAAGAGGTAATCCAACTGGTGGCAAGCAGGATAAGAAACAAGGCAAATAAATATGAAGCAAAAAATAAAACAGAAAAAATCAAATACACGGTTGGACAACAAGTACTAACAAAAACACATGAGCTGTCAAACGCCCAAAACAATGAAATAAAAAAATTATTTCATATATTTAACGGACCACACACAATTACAAAAATCATCAGCAGTAACACAGTAGAATTACGCAATAATAGAACTGGCAAAACAGAATTAATAAATGTGGTGGAAATACGACCGTATATCCAACCACCGAACAAGTACTTATAACAAACGCCGTACTGACTAGTAAACAACGGTTGCTAGTCATCCAATCAGAAGGACAGAACAACCAGTCAATAAAACAACCTATCAGAGAGCTAATAAAGATACAAAAAACACTATATATAACAGGACAAAAACTAGACAGTACCAATTCATCGACAGACACGAGACACCATGGAGCGAATACTGTCAGAAAGAAACACGGCCAGGAAAATAGCCGCAGAAAATCGACGAAAACTGATTGAAGAGAACAAAGAAAATTTAACTGCTTTAGCATCAGTAAAAGCAGTGAGGACGGACAAAAGATTAGCCGAAGAAGATGAAAAACAACAAAACAAGAAAAAACACTTGTCGATAATACAGTGGGTGACAGAGGTAAACTCGGCCAGACACATACAGATCGACAATTGGAACAAACCAATAGACTTTAGAATGATAACAGAGGAATCAGTGCACAGATACATACCATTTGAGCAACAAAATGTCAACTTGTCAGTAGCATTTAACTACGTCAAAGAAATGCTAGCGAAATATGAACCACCGAGAAAGAAACAAAAAACAGTATCTACAAAAACGCCGTTGTGGTACTTGTCTAACAATGAATTACGTACAGCATTATTCAGGGCATCCATACGCCGTAAACAGTCCTTTAAGAATTAGTGCACGATGGCTACACCACCCGGGCACGAATCCGGGGGGGAAGTTGTAACGGAGTACGACATAAAACGGTCCTTTTCAGGACCACTAACAACTAAAAACCACATGCAACACATATTAAACGCAGTTCCAAACGGCAGGTTTTACATAGTAAAGTTTCAACGGTATGACGAGGAAAAACCGCACTGAGCTAGTAACAGCCACCAGGCAACGATACGATGATGACTCGTCATACCAACAATCTACAAACAATCAGCAACAACTTTACCGATCCAAATGGGTATATATACCAGTAGATTTCAGAAACTCTTCACTCTTCAACTTCATCTCTAATCGTCAACAAGTCATCAAGAACTTACTACACCGACGACTAGAGACCAGAAGAACAACCTACACCGACTCTACAGCTCAAGTTCAGATCGCCGAGCAGACCAGCGTCGAGGCGAAGCGAACGCAGCGTGACCAGAATCAGCCGACCAATAATAGTCGGAGAACGAAGACCATCGAACCGGCAGCAACAAATTCGACGACGTTGAGTATCCGGGACGACAAGTGAAACCACCGGACCGAACGTCGTACAACATTATATACGCGATTGCTGTCATCGATCCCGTTCTCTCCCTTACCGACCACTTGCTAAAGTACCGTCGACCCGAGCTCCTTTCCATCAAGTAGTAGCCGCTTGTACAAGCTACGCGCTACTGGTGGAGGACTCCTTCCCAGATCTTATAACTCTATATAATATAATTATCTCACACCCATTATATGTGATAGGACCGAACGATAACATCGTCGGTCGAACACGAGCTCTCACCGCGTCAGTCCGCTTGTGTAAGTCTGACTGACGCATCCGTGAATCTCACTCCTCCCAGATATTGTACAAATATTAAATAATATATTACTTGATTAAATAAAAGACCAGCCATTAAATCCTAAAACCAAGGTATATTTATTTCTACAAAGAACGGTTGGTACTTAAACTTACCACACCGTATCAATCCAAATACTAAACCACAAATATAATTCTATACTTCTCTGTCTTCAAGAAACCAACATCAGAGATAGTTATATTCCATCAGTGAAAAACTATAATCTCTACTACTCAAACCGTACAATATGTGATAGAGCTAGTGGTGGAGTGGCCATTCGTGGTCGCTCGTTCTGACTACCCTACTACACAAATACCGATACAATCCCTTATCGAAGCAATCGCCATCACTATTCAACTTGAATCCAACATCACTATTTGTAATCTGTACATCCCCAATCAAAAACCATTCTCGTTCTCAGATATAGAAAATTTAATTCAAAAACTACCTCACCCTTTCATACTCGTAGAATAGTCATAGCGAAAACTGGGGATCGGAGAGAACCAACCTCAGAGGTAAAGAAATCCTCAAAATCCTAGAGAATGAGAATATAGTCCTTCCTAATAATGGAGAACACACTAGACTCAACCCGGCTAACGGCTTTTTTTCAACTATTGATCTTTCACTTTCAAGTCCAACACTAGCTCAGCGAATCTCATGGACAACCCTAGCCAAGATATACGACAGTGACCACATCCCTATAAAAATGGAACTACTAACGCATAAAACTTCACCCATCAAAAATCCCACCAAATGGAAAGTCAAAAACCCTAACTGGAGTCTCTTCACACCATTAATCGAAATTAATTTATCTACGAACCTTCCTCCAAGGGACTGCCCAATCGATACAGATGTCACGCACATAACTGAAATAATAATCAATGCTGCCAATTTATCAGTAGGCAAAACCAAAAGTTCAACAGTAAAACCTAATATCCCTTGGTGGAACTCTGAGATAAAAGAAACAATCAAAAACAAAAACAAAGCTCTAAAAACATTACAAAACTCGGGAAAAACTGAAGACCATATAATACTAAAGCAACTAAGGGTGAAGACAAAATATCTTGTTAAAATTAGTAAAGAGAAATCGTGGAAAACCTTTACTTCAAGCATTGCACCCAGAACCGACACAAGTATAATCTGGAGTAAAGTTAGAAATCTATGTGGACGTAGCAGAGAAAAACACACACACCTAATCATTGAAAATACACTACACACTAAACCAAATGATGTGGCCAACCTTCTCGGAGCATCTTTCCAAACCATCTGTTCCGATGACAACTATGATAACACCTTCCTCTCTAAGAACATACAAAATAAGAATAGTCAGTATATCTCAAGCATTTCTCCCTCGTTACAAGACCAGATACATCTTAACCTTCCAATCTCTCTAAACGAACTAAATTGATCACTGAACAAATGATTATCCTCTGGTCCTGATGATATCCCTTACATCTTCTTGCAGAATCTGCCACCTTCAGCACTCTCCTACATTATCCACATCTACAACAAAATATGGAACTGTGGTAGGTTACCCAAAGATTGGAAACACTTAATAGTGATCCCGATATTAAAACCAGGAAACGACAAATTCATGTCAAACAGTTACAGACCCATCTCCTTATTGAATACCATGCGCAAACTACTTGAAAAGATCATCGATACTAGACTGCTGTGGTTTCTAGAAAAAAACAAATTACTTAACTCCTCAACAAAATGGCTTTCGAAAACATAGGAGCACCTACAACTCTCTACAAGACATCCAAGAGAACATCGAAAAAACTTTTCATAATAAACAAGCATTAGGTCTAGTTTCCCTAGATATAGCCAAAGCCTACGATACAACCTGGAGACCAGGTGTACTTAAAAAATTACAGAACATCCTATGCAACGGCAACATGTTAAGCTTCATAAAGGACTTTCTATCAGATAGGACATTCCAAGTTAAAATCAATAACCATCTATCTTCCATCTTCAATCAACAAAACGGTGTTCCCCAAGGCTCTACTATCTCAGTTACACTATTCTTCATCGCCATAAACGATATATGCGAGAATATTAATTTTTCAGTTCAATCCTCTCTCTTTGCAGATGACTTAAATATTCTCTGTAGAGGAAAAAACCCAAATTCCATCCAACTAGCATTACAGAATACAATCAACTCATTAACCCTATGGTCCTCTAAAACTGGTTGCTCCTTCTCTGCTTCAAAATCTCGCTACACCCTAGACACCAGGTCCAGAAAATACAAAAAACTAGACTTAAGTTTAAACAACACCCCGATACAATATTCCAAAACCATAAAGATCCTTGGGATTACCTTCGACAACAAGAACACGTGGCAGGCCCATTTGAAAGAAATCAGAAAAGCAACTCTAATAAAATTGAATATCATAAAGTTACTAGCATATACTTCGTGGGGAGCAAATGGAACCTCTCTAAAACAAATATACAGGGTGGTGCAGAGGAAACGCATGTTTTTCGAACCGCTAGTAAGCGGTGTTGGGAGGGGGTATTGACCTTGAACGAATGTTAGCAGACAGCCCATGCAATGCCGTTTCAGTCGCCATGGAGCGTTGGAGCGTACAACATCGTGTGTTCGTTGTAGAGCAGTTTTTTAGAAACAATGATTCTGTAGTCACAGTGCAACGTATTTTTCGTCAATATTTTAGAGTTGGACGTCATGGTGCAGTGCCTGATCGAAATACCGTACTCCGATGGGTTGCAGCGTTTAGAAGTACTGGTTCTGTGATGAAAAAGAAACCACCTGGTCTTCCCCGTTCAGTTCGTACACCGGAAAATGTAGACCGAGTCAGAACGGCAATGGTTGCTAGTCCTAGACGATAAAAACATGCGTTTCCTCTGCACCACCCTGTACAAATCCCTTATTCTCTCCAAATTAGAATATGGTGCCTTCCTCCTCTCTAACGTTAAACAGTCTTCACTCAAAATGATAGAAACTATCCACAACTCGGGTCTAAGATTCGCCACAGGCGCATTCCGTTCCAGCCCAATCCCAAGCATTATGACTATTGTAAACATCTTTCCTCTCGACCTAAAAATACTGCAAAATGCCACTATCCAAAAAGCTAGAAGAGCACAAAATAACAACCTCCCAAACTCGGAAAACATAATAAAACTCAACAATTTTGAATTCAACTGCTCAGAAATACTTAAACACGAACATCCTATCGGTCCTCCGTGGGTAATGGAACTACACTTCAACATCGATCTCTCACAACATATTAAACGCGAAACCATAGACAATAGATTTAGAAATCTTGCATATTAAATATTGGAAGACTACCAGGATCACACAAAATTTTATACCGTTGGATCTAAAGCTGAAACAGGAGTAGGGGAATCGGTATACTACAACAATGTAATAAAAATGATCAAACTCCCTGATTTCTGCTCCATTTTCACAGCTGAAGCTCTTGCGATCTCACACGCACTTGAGATAGTTAAACAACAAATGATAGACCAAGCACTAATACTAAGTGACTCTCTTAGCGCTCTAAACAGCATCTTAAATATAAAACAACCTAACACCATATCCAGAATAATTCAAAATCAGATCTCTCTACTAAATATTAATAATCAAATCATTACGCTGCTATGGATCCCCAGCCACGTTGGAATACCAGGCAACGAGACAGCAGACATCTATGCCAAAAGAGCCATAACTTCTCCTGATGCCATCTCTGTCCAAACATGTTCTCTGAGTGACATCAAGGGCGTCATACAGGCCCTGACACTGGAAAAGTGGCAACATCGTTGGGCTTCTCCTCAAACAAAACTAAATGAAATTAAACTCTCCATTAACCCTTGGCCAACTTACCTTACCAAAAGACGTCATGAAGTAGTAATCAATACACTAAGAATTGGACATACCTAAGGTATACATAAGGTCTAATTTTAAAAATTTCAGTGTAAATATAACTTTTGAAGTTCAGGCAAACCATAGGATATAAAGAAAATCAAAATTTTCCAATCCAAATACCTCTATCAAATAATTAAAGCTTCTTTCTATACACCCCAGGCTTTAGCCCCCTCCCCCTTTGGACGTGTATATACTTATATATTACATATTATAATAATACCTATAGTACTTTTCGAGCACCAACGACTGTTCGATGTCGACAGTCGGCGCCTCGGCGGATATCATAATCATAGATACTGACATGCAATTATGAAAATATGATATCAGATATATCATTCTCACTTGGAAATACAAGCTGAATTAGAACTCTGGAAGACGAAATGGACTAACATAGAAAATCCAAAGCCCCAAACTGCTGTTGAAACATTTGTACATTGTAAGGTATTTTACCCAAACATTAAAATATTACTACAAATTTTTGCAACAATAACAATAACATCAGCAACAGCTGAAAGTTCATTTTCTTCCCTAAGACGACTGAAAAATTACATGAAATCTTCTATGACAGAAGATAGGCTAAATGGGTTAGCAGTACTGCACATACATAAAGAAATACCCATCGATATCGACGATGTCATAAATAGATTTTCTCGACAGAAGCAAAGGAGAATGAAAACTGAAGATTGGTCAAAAGACTAATGAACTTATTATTTATCTTAATATCTAACTTAATATTATTATCTTTTTATTATTTTAAAATATATTACAATTAATAAATATACGTACTAAAATTATATATTTTGTCTTTATGTGATATAATTTATAGCCCCCCCCCCCACCATTTCATATTTCTAGATCCGCCCCTGCTCTCGGTCACTTAAACGTCGTCCGCTATTTGGAGGTGTCCGCTATTAAGAGGGGAAATATAGTGAGTACACATTTCACCGTTCCCAAAATTCCGTCCGTTATTTGGAGGTGTCCGTTATTTGGAGATGTCCGCTATTGAGAGGTATCCGTTAAAGGAGGTTTCACTGTACATAAATATCTGAAATAAAAATTAGTTAAAAACAGCAGATATTATGAATACATATTAAATTTTTACAAGAAATATTAGAGTCGGGCTATAGGTACGAAAAAATATAAATTGTTAGTGGCTTGGCCGTCATCCATTTTAAATAAAAAGAGCATTTATTTTTATGCATATAGTATAATATTGTAATATATTTACTTATTATTTGTTAATAATTTATGTGTTGTTTTGTATTACTTTAATATGTATTAGAGAAATAATTTATAATTATTGTAAATATATTACCATTTGACATTCCAAATAATATAATGGTAAATGCATTTACCATCATATTTTTATTATAAAATATAATTTTTATTCGTTAATTGGAAATTTCACATTACACGCTATTTTGTTGCCAAAGTCTACACGCTCAAGTACATATATACATATATACATTCATTATTATTATCATCATAAATTATAGCCAGTGTACTTTTAACGGTGACACTGTATGAATACATTACCGGACGTTGTATTATGTACGAGTGCAATGTGTACATTTATAATGTGTACGAGTCACTTGACTTTTTTATTTCCGAAACCGGCATCAGTGAAAAGTTAAGCAACACAACGGGGGTAGTAAAAAGGGAAAAAAATAAAAAGCGCGCGGGAACGTGTATATAATACGTATATTATAATATATATACATATATGTGTAAATTATATCATTGAGGGTGCAGAGTTTTCGTCGACAAGTGGATGCTGACCACGGTGGGAAGGACGTGAACGGGGATGACGTCTCCGCTGGGGGTTTGTCTTTATATTATTGTTGTATCACGTAATTATTAAAACATGTATATACGTAAAAATAATGTGTGCGTATTATATACAAAACGCGCGATGCCGAGGGGCACTCGCCGCCACAGGGATCCCGTTTTGGTACCGGCAAATAAAATAATGACCACTCCAGGCCGCTTTGAGCGGCGGCGTGTTGTGCGAATCGCTGCCGCTTATATTATTATTATATGTTCTTCGTTTTCAACATTGGGTGTGTGTTTGTGTAATTTATTATATGGTTATTATCGCCACCACCGCCAATGCCGTTGTTAACAAAACCACTTTACGTCTATATTTATAATGTATACCTATTCGAATTTTTATAATATACGTACACTTTATACCATGTTTCAGACTTTATTAATATTATTGTTATGTATGTAGTTTTATATAATAGATGTTTGTGCCTGTAAAAGCGCATAGAGATAAAACTTACATTTAAGAAAACATTTAAGAATTGAATCCAGCCGCATTTTGCAGTGATTTGAAAAAAATATCAACCTGGAGACTTTCTGCAATGATATATACTTTCGCCAGTTTAATATATATGACTGCTAATAAAAGAAATTAACGGAGGAAGAATGGCCAGACGATGAGAAGAGATTGGCCTGATTAAAATTAGATACCCTTGTTATTAAACTCAAATTAAGCAATTGTAATATTGATACAACTGATACGAGTTATATTATAAACTATATAACTTACACCTAAGTATTAAAAATTTTAATGACCTAATATCGAAAATCAAAAAATCTCACTATTCCAACTATACTGTAACTTCCTGCGCCATTACACTATATCGTCTATCATGATGATAGTATAATATATTATACGTTTATAAAATAATACTTAATAATTATTATAGGTGTATTCTGTATACGCTGTACTATGGTTTATTAATCGTTTGTAATTATGCTATATATGACGCCCGGGGGTGTGGCTTGTAATTTGATGGGATCCGCATTAATGCACGCTTGATTTGACTATTATATTACATAACTCGACGAGAGGATGTTTTTTCCTTTTTATTATTAAAAATAAAACAATAGGCACTAACTGCAGTACATGCAATGTTTACATATAATATTTTATATCAACGTTATGATATTTTATATAAATATATTAATAGGTACTTGGGTTGGTTGTAATTCTCAACCTATACGGACTGGGAAATATCATATAAACATTGACGCAAATAGATGGAGGCTTGGGGGGACTTGGTCCCCCCAGTTAAAAAGTCAGTAATTAGTACTGACCATATATAATTTTTAGAAAATATTATATAGGAGGGGCTTTAGTCCCCCAAAAATAATTTGTCTATTTGCGCCTATGCATATAAATATTAAATAATACAAGCACATGCACATTTGTTTCATATACACAGTACACATGCAATGACTACAGTCTACAAGTATAGGTATTATACATAATGGTTCACATATCTAATCGGCTGCATCCGAGTTCCGTCCCGAGAACCTTTTTTTATGCCAATTCCGTCCCTGTTAAAAAAAAGGTATATACCAATTCCGTCCCAGTTAAAAAAAAGTATATACTAATTCCGTCCTTAATAATTTTCATAATTTAGTCGTATATATATATTTTAGCGTTTTTAAGAACATATTAGCATTATATTTTAAGCATTAAAGAACTTAAATAACCGCTCTTTAATTATTATAAATTTAGTTATCTTACCAATTTTTATATATGCTTTGCATTGTTTTCGAATGCACTTCCATCGTTCAATACCGTTATTCAACTCTTTGTGAAAACAAAATTTTAATTCATTTTTAATAATTAACATTTTACCTTTTTCATTGTACATATATTGTAGACTATCCATTTTTAATATATAATATTAACGAAGCACGGACACGCACAAATAACGACTGAAAAGTTTATTTGGTTCAATAACTGAAATCATATTATCTTTATTTCTAATAAATTAAATAATATAATAATAATTAAATAATATGATATTATTAAATTCGATTATTTTGTGCGATAACTGATATCATATTATCTTAATATCAAAATAAATTATTTTAAATAATGTGATATTGTTAAATTCGATTTGACACGGGACGGAATTGGTATATCCGTCAAAAAAACCCTGGACGGAACTAGTATATCTAAAAATTCAATTTTTATAATTGGGACGGAACTCGGATGCAGCCATCTAATCTTGATGCCACACCGGGGGGCGGAACTACCGTGTATGATATACTGTATATATATTGCAGTATTCATATTATAACATGTGTATGGCTATATACATGTATTATGTATACCTACGCGGTCAGTGGGCGAGTGGCTATTAAGGGTGTTATTGTGCTGCGCACACAAATAAGCCCCTTTAACAGGGACATCAACACACACAACACTCACTCGCTTATTACGCGATATATAGCAGCGTGTTCTTCCGCCCGGGACACTTTATGCACGTGATTAATTCCGGTGTATATACAATAATAGCCATACACGCGCGCATACTCTGGAAAATCAACCTAGCCACAAAGCCACGCGTACACCGCTGAACATAATAGTAGCCAAATTATACATACGCGAAACTGTTGCCGATGAATGGGCCGCCGTCCGTTACCACTTGTAGGCCTATTATGACCTAATCACTTAACTATATAGTATAGTTATATTTTATTATACGATTACTATTTGTTACTATCGAACAAAGTGGTTTTATTTCGCTCACAGTATACATAATATTATATTATATTATAATAATACACCGCGTCGACGTTATCTCCCTACACTATGATTATGTAATATATATATACATATATCAATGGCACGTGAATCACCCTTCCCTATCCATCTGCTCACTTTTTTCAAAATCGTCAATAACTATAGCATCAAATAAAATAAAATATGAATATTGCTGTTAATATTCAAGAAGTTAATTAGTGTAGTGCTGAGGTGGGGGTGCCTCGTATCAAGAGTCGTTTTAAAAAAAAATAGTTACCTCCGCCAGTTGAGTTTCAGACATGACAGTGTGGAACTCTATATCTAATAACATATATTACGATAGTAGTATAATATTCTGTATAGAGGTAGGTATTTCTTGTTTGACGGTGATATCATACTGCAGACATCGCACTAAGGGTTTTATTCGAAGTTTTTTTTACCGGGTGTATAATTATAAGTATAATAAACTCATTTAATGTTGATTTTATTGCATCAGAATATATTATAGTCTATACAAAAGTTCCATGCCCTATTAACTTGCATAAAAAAAAAGCTATAGCTGATATAAAATCGTGTATACAGAGATTAATCAACACTAATTTTAGATCAGTCGATCAGTGTAACATATATATAGTCTCGTTAAGCGCATTTATATGTTATTTTGCTCAATCCACTAAAAACTTTATCTATACTTGGTAAAATAATACATATATATGAATCTGATTACATTTTTGAACTTTTCTCATTCACTGACTGTGGTGATATTTCTCATGTAGCCTAATGAGTTTTTATTATTTAATAAATTTGATTCCATCGGCAGGCCACACCCCCTTCCATCCTTTTGTCTGGTATTCTGGTTTAATATTATGTAATTAAAATTTGCATGTTATTATTAAAACATTTGTTGGGTTTTTAATTTATTTCTATATAGATACATATTAATTTATGTTTGCAAAAAACGAACATTTTGTAAATGATATTATCTAATGAAAAATCTAAACTTATCTAGACAAATAAAATAAAATAATACACCAGAACGTATATTATATTAAGTTATATACCTGCATTAAACAAATATGAGTAAGAACAGACGTAAAACTATTTTTTTTGTAGTAGAAGTAGTAGGTACAAGTAGTATAACATTTTATAATTTTAAATTTTAATTGACATAAATATGAAACGAACCAAATTTATTCGAGTGTATACACAGTTCAAATTTAAACCACTATTGATGCATTATTTGTAGGAAATGAAGTAAATTAATTATAAATAAAAGTACCTATACCTACAATTATTAGCCTTTATAAACAAACGTTTCAATAATTTTATGTTAGGTACACTTGTAAATATCAAACCCAATTAGTATAAGCAAAGGATGTGAGGATGTCTGATGATGTATTATAAATATGAGTGTAACAAATACAAATATAATTATTATTAATTATTATCACTTAATAAAAACTAAAAAGTAAGTATCCCACACTGATATATACACTAATTAACAATATTTTATTGAATGATTTTATTATTTACTGTTATTACTTATTCAATTATTACCTTACTAAAATAAATTACAATAGAACCTTTATACTTTGTTTATAAACGATAGCTAATTTATATTACGTTATATATTCATTGTTCAATATAACTTTAATGTTTATAAAAATTAATTAAACAATAGTTAAACAGTAAATAACAATAAACACTAAACAGTCGATTAATTTTATGTTGATTTATATACATATTGCCTTAATACATAAAAAAAATACTCAACAAAACCAATGAGTATACCTTAAAATAATGTATACAAATAATAAAAAACATTATTATAATTTTGGTCTTTGGAAGGATTTATTTACTTGATTGTTTGGCTATTAAGTTTTTTTTTCCGTCTGGTTTATTTTCAAACACCTTATAATATTCGGTCTGGTTGTGTTGGTTTATAAAAATGTAAATTGTTCATTAAATTGAACAGCGGGCATTTCGCATACACTTAGGTATATGGTGTTGAAATCTGAATAATTTATACAGCCTTTATTGTTCGTGGCAAAATGCCCCATTTTCATAAGTCGTGGCAATCACAGATACCATGCAGAGTATTCAATTTACATAGTAATTGAGCGCATAAACAATAAAGCCCTTCATTTACTCGAATTTAAAAATCAGCCCATTGAAGGGTTTATTTAAATTTATGTTGAAAATGAATCCAACAAAATTAAATTATTGTTACAATGTTCATTTTATAATTAAACAGACCACGTAAAAGTACCTATTCTGTATACAAAAGTATATATGTAAATAAGAAAGAAAATTAAGAATTATGATCCAAAATAAAACCATATTTTCAATATTTTACTTTAAAATAAAAAGTTCTTAAATTTTTAATGAAATAATTTCGTATAAAAGATTAATATGGTACTTGACAACGTTAAACAAGAATAGTTCTCATCTATAATTTTACACTTAACTCTTACTTTACCTATAGAAGTATTGTATATTATTTGAGTTAAATCTATTAGAAATGTAAGGTATTGGTTTAGATCATTACGTTTCAACACGTGTTTCATTGGTGATATACTGATATAAAAGCATCAGTATTGCCTTATCTATTTGGAAATTTCACCTAGAGAATCATTTCC